>NC_036247.1:5781274-5793886 GCF_002742605.1 Olea europaea var. sylvestris
ATTTTAAAAAAATATATAGTTTTGAAATAAGTTTCTCTTCTTTGATTCTCTTATTTGCATGAATTTTACAAATTAATTTCTATTCCTTTTGACATCACATTTAATTAGGAGACCCTACATATTGACCAAATGACGAACATTATTGTACCAATCGACGAAAATATGTAACAATACATTCAATCCTTTTCGTTCACATAGCTTATAATATGTAACTGTGTCAGATTTTTATTTCCTTAAACCATAAGGTCAAATTTAAACAATAAAAAATCAGGTACCGATACGTGAAGTCAATAACTCATGTTGCTCATAAAATAGAGAAAAATGAGATATTTTCGATTCTTAGAACTGTATTTTGGCAACAATCGAGTGAAAAGAGAACAAAAATATAGTGTGTTTTTACATTTTGAGCTAAAGAAAAGGAGAGAAATAGATACTAGCAAAATATAAAGCGAATCTTACGTCTCTCGCTTCTATACTTTTATAATTATTAGTGAATATGAAACGACAAAATTATGTGTTAAAAGTCTCTTTTATAACACATGTAACAAATTTTGTTATGTACATTTTACACAATCGTCGCAACCAACTCCATTACTTGTAACATACTATGTTAAACAGTTAAACTGTCATTACCGCCAACCAATTGTAACACAAGTTCTAGTCAAGTTTTGAATTGAGTTCTTTGGTTGTGTTTTTGGTTAAGTGTTACTTCTCAACTTCTTTGTTCGGGTAAGCTTGGCAATCAGGGCATCATATTGTTGAGTTAAGCCATGATCACGATGAGATCATACTGTTTAACACGGGGTAGTGTCAAAACTTTTTGACCCCAAACCAGCGATCACGACAACTATCAACAACCAAATGTCACCTCAAATCCAAACCAAATTTGATCTAAAAATAAAAGAAAAAAAAATCCCCCNGTGCGTGGGGCTCGCCATCCGGTGAAGAGAAAAAAATTAAAAATAATGTTATTTTTAAACAATTCACCGGTTAAAAATCCATTTTGAATATGACAGACCATTTTCATTATGAAAAGATTAGCAAATATATAATTTTTTGCATTTTGCTTTGGGGGGTTTAAGCATTCACATTAGTAATGCACGTGACAATATTATCATTGCGTCAACGCTAATTGAGAATTTGAACAACTTACTTGTTGATATGCATGGAAGCAGAGAGCTACAATGAGTGATCTAGTGTAAATCTGCTTGACGTTCAACCCCTGTCAAGAAAATAATATGATAATCAATTTCTACCTTTTTTATGTTTCTTATTTTGATCAAGCATATGAAATATGCTCATTATCAAAGGCATAACGAAAATGAATTATAAGCATTTTCACTCCTGAGATTTACATACAGCAATTTCAATGAAAGCAAGGGTAAACTTAATTCCTTACATGAATATAGCTGTGGGGGCAACAAAAAAAATGACATAATTGTAATTATTGAGAAAAGAGTAACGTTGTCCAAAAAAGGGAGGGCAGCAAATGGGGCAAGCTACCGCCCCGCGCCGCCTTAGATGTTTTGATGGGGCGCCCTAACCCGAACCCGACCAGCTACCATCTCTATATCTGGTCAAGATGAAGAAGATCTTATTGGTGATGGAGGTGGACATTGTGGTGATGGTGGCCGGTGACATCGAAAGTCAATGATGGTGGTGGTGGTTGGCAACTAGGGCTTGGGTATGGAGTGGGTGTGTTGGTGCTCTTTAGAATGGGTATGAGAAGAAAATAATATGTTAAATTACAAGTATGTTAACAGAATGTTTTGAATTAAATTTTTTTTATCAGGGTGAAATTTCCTTGAAAATTAAGCGTGAACATTTTATTATCTCAAATGTGATGCCACATGGTTGGTCCAAACTTTTAAAATTGTTAACAAAAGTAGAATTGATGAAGACAAACAAACAAACTTCGTAAAAATGGAAGTACACAAAGTAAGCTAAGCCCAATGGGTGGCCATTATTTCATTAAAAAAAAAAAAAAAAAGCGAGAGAGTTTTGAATAATATTTTTAGGAGAATGTTTGGTTAAAAAGTAAGAAAATTTTGAATTTACATGTAGAATATTTTATTTTATGAATGTGGGGTTGAAAATAATTCTGTAGTAAAAGAGTTATCCGACACTTTGAGTTGTGAGTTGTGAATGTGAATGTTAATAATAACTTGTGAACTAAAACTTGACTTTGAGGGCATGCAATGGGTTCAAAACTTTGAGAAATACTTTGGTTTTAATTTATAGTTGGTGTTAATGAGAATTTCGTAAGGAGATATAGAGAACTGGATTAGATCAAGCAATTTTACACACATAAATAATCAAATATGACATATAGCCTATGTTTGGTGAAGATTAAAATTAAATTTTGATAGAAATTTGTGAATTATGTGTTTTAAAAGTTATAGGACCCGTAAAATATGTGATTAAAATGTATTGTTAACTTTGACTTGTCTTAAAATCTAAATTTTAATTAGTACCAAACATAGTAATAATCTTATCAATAACTAAGTCCCTGTTTGACAATTATTATTTTAAAACTCTTTATTCTATATATTTATTTTCTATCATATATTCACACAATAAAAGTATTTTAGACGTAAATTCAAATTTTCTTTCTTACTTTTTAACCACACATTCTCCAAAAATTCATTATTCGAAATATTATTTTGAACAAATAATGGTCATCGAACAAGGACTAAATATTAAGGTTGTAAGATGTAATACACATTGATATTAACATACCATGATATATATCAAAGTCGAATCAATTCTTAATTATTTTTTATTTTTTTCTTATTCTTATATGCAACTAATAAATTAGGTCAACCTTTGAGCCAATAATTTACGTTGGGGAAGGCAAATTTTTTTTAAAAGTTAATGTACAAATAAAATTCATATATAACAAAAGAAATCATAATATAACATTACCTAATAAAGTTGTACTCAACGTGATTTTATAATACACACACACACACACACACACACACTTCACCTATAATTAAATCTATATCTGTAGTCGTAATGAATTCTATTTCGACGTAGAGTGTAATACAATCAACAAGAAAACCATCATCCATTTTTGAGCAATCAAGCATTAAATTGGAGCGACAAGAACTAAAGTGACAAACCAGAACATGAGAAAATGGCTTGCAAAGTATGAAATTCAGAAACACTGAAATCATAAATCGATTCGCTAGAAATCAGCTACAAATTATTCGGGAATGTTCCAAATTAACTAGTCATTATATAACACAAGAAATTTTTTTCCAAAATACGAATAAATTAAGAAGTTGAACTATTTGAGTGAGATGTTATGTTTTAAATCAGAAGTTTCGCTTAATCATACCATAGGAATGTGTTAGAGATACTAATTATTCAAATTCAATAACCGTATACAAAAAATAAACCCACCAAATCTCATCTGACTATTAACAAAATAATAAAAACCCAACACACCAGTGAAGAAGCCAAATGTAAATTTTGACTAGATATTAGAGTAAAATCACCACAGAGAGAGAGAGAGAGAGAGAGAGGCCTTTCTTTTCAAACAGAGCAAAAATTGGATTTCAACAGATGAATTATTTTCAGAAAATCAATATCACCCCAATCAACGTTGTATAAGGGAGAAATCATGTATGGAGATTGTCTTTCACATGGCTAGAGGTAAGATTTCAAGGTCTAATAAAGTTAGGCTTTTTGGTTTTCAATTATACACATTGTAATGTAATTGACGAGTTAATTGTTCCAATAATCAATGAATTTAGGTCTATATTTTTTATTGATCACTGAAATTTAAAATGTCGAGTTTTGATCACTGAATTTAGATCCATGTCTTCGATTACTCATTAAACTTAGATCCATGTTTTAGATTGCTCACTAAAATTTAAATTGTCGAGTTTTAACTACTAAATTTAGGAATATGCCGTAAATTACTCACTAGCATAACTGTTGAATTTTGAAAAATATCGAGTTTACATTGAATAATGTACAGCGTTTTTCAAATTTCGGTGAGTAATGTACAACATTTTTCAAAGTTCAATAGCCAAAACTCGATATCTTAAATTTCAATGAGCATTCGAAGATATGAACTTGAGTTCAGTAATCAAAATTCGACATTTTAAACCTCAGTGACCAATTAAAGATATGAATATAAGTTTAGTGATCATTGGAACAATTAACTCATAATCGACATGGAAGAAAAAGAGAGGACATAACAAATGGTTTTCAGTTGGGCTATAAAAATTAAAACAAACAATTTGTGAGAGATTGTACTTAGAAAATATCTATAAAAAAAAAAAAAAGGATTTGGGTGTAATATTATTTTATTGAAAAATGTATAATTGAAATAAGAAAGAGAATAATGTAATTTGAAAATAATAGAGATCAAACAAGAACTTAGCCCTTGTTTGATCCGCATTTTGGGGAAAATAATATTTTTTGAATAGTAAATTTATGGAGAATATGTGGTTAAAAATTAAAGAAAAGTTTTGAATTTGTGTTAATATTATTTTATTGAAAATTTTGTGGTTGAAAATGAATTTTGAAAAAATGAATTTTTAGAAGATTGAGAATCAAACAACGGCTTAATCAGGGAAGCGCAGTAAGACAGTGATGGGCTAATTGGCTTTTGTTCTTTTGGACCAATAAATTTGGGTATGGGCTGGGGCAACCCTAATCAACCTATTCGGTTCTTGATTGGACAAAGAAGAAACCAGTTGATTGAGTTTGATGTTTTAAAATATATTTGTAATTTATAATTAAACTGATTTATCAATTAATTCCCAATTTGTTTTTCAAAGTGGATAGGATGGTCAAGTTTTCCAACCACTAAAATTATAAGTAAACAACTCCATGAAATCTCCTATGTCCAATTTACGTGGCATTAACTTTTACTTTCATTTTCCTTTTTCCTTTTTCCTTTAACTCTGTTTCATCAAGATTCCATTTCTCTTCAGAAAACCATGCCTGAAACATCTGCCCTGTGCTTTTCCACTTTCTCCTCAATTCTCCTTGTAGTAAATTGAAAGGAACCAAATTCATCAATCCTTTCACAAAATACATTGAATTTCCATGTTGAAATCAAAGAGAAAAATAAAAATAAAGAAACGTATTTTGATCCATAGCTGTCAGTTTTTTGAATGAGTTTTGATCTTCCAATTGTTACATGATTTTTTTCTTGAAATTTTCTCTGTTGATTGAGATGGTGAGAGTTTTGAAACTCACGTACAATTGGAGACCATGGCCCCATATTAAATAACTGTAATTTGCAGTTATTAATTCTGCGTTATTTCAAATCGGCCCTTCAACAATTCAAAATAACATCTTCCGATCTCTACACTTTAATCTCATAACATTTAATACCCATTAGTCCAAGATTAAATCTAATGGATCACTTTATCAACTAAATTACTTTAAAATAGCACCACACATTCTAATAAATATACATGTGTGGCCTATCATGAATTTTTTTCAACAATCTCCCACTGGACCGTACATGTTGTATTATAAATGTGCACAGATTTATGAGCTCAAAATTGTGCTATCGTTTTTAAGGGTATTTTTAAACAATCTCGTTCATCAGTTATATTAACGTAGGATTAAAGCGATTTTCGTCACAATTAGCGTGACTAAATCCATCAATGGTCACGTATACCCATACAACCAAATGACATAGATCAATCATGGGAGTGTAGCATGAAAATTACATGTTATACGATCCGAACATGTCTATTTCCAACTAGTCCAACCTTATTTCTTAAGCGAGATCAATACTGAACATAATAATAGAGTGGAATGCACTGAATACTTCATTTTTGTATAGAAAAAATATTCAAATACACAAATATATCTAAAGAACTAAACATATATAAAGCAATGAAAATACAAACTCCCACAAAAATATGATATCCCAATAAATACAACACACATACGAGCAGTATGTTCATGAAAGATCTTGGGTAGTAATCCCTTAGTAAATGGATTTGCAATCATGGAATTTGTCCCAATGTGCTCTATGAAAATCAATTCACTCTGTACTTTTTTCTTCACAACTAGGAACTTAATGTCAATGTGTTTTGACTTAGATGAGCTCCTGCTATTGTTGGAATATAGAACTGCTGAATTATTGTCACAATATAACTTTAGCAGTCTTTCTACGCTATTCAAGATATGCAGCCCAGTGATAAATTTTGCAGATATATTCCATGATTAGATGCCTCATACATGTTACAAACTCTGCTGCCATGGTGGAAGAAGCTATAAGTGTCTGCTTGGCACTCTTATAGGAAATAACTCCTCCAACTAGCAGATAGATATAACCTGATGGGGATCTTCTACTGTTTTGGCATCCAATAGAATCAGAATCGGAGTACCCTATGATCTCTAACTGATCTGATCTGCTATATGTAAATATTTAATCCTTTGTCCTCTTTAAATATCTCATAACCCTTTTGGATCTCTTCCAATGATCCATCTCAGGGTTGCTTAAATATCTGTTTAACATTCCAACAATGAATGCTATGTCTGGACGTATACAAACTTGAGCATACATTAGACTCTCAATAACTGAAGCATAGGGAATCTTTTACATTTTCTTAGCTTCAAGGTCATTTGTCGGCACTGTTTGAGACTAAATTTGTCTCCTTTAGCAACGAGGTGTCACCTAGTTTACAGTCTTGCATGCCGAACCTCTTAAGTACTTTATCGATATAGCTCTTTTATGACAATCCAAGAATATCTTGAGAACGATCTTGATGTATTTGAATTCCTAATACAAAAGAGACGTCACCAAGATATTTCATCTCAAAATTCCTTGATAAAAATCTCATAGTTTCATGCAACACTCCTATATCATTAGTGGCAACCAGTATGTCATCAACATACAAAATCAGGAAATATGCTTACTCCCACTGAACTTGTGATACACACAACCATCAACGGCATTCATCTCAAAACCAAATGAGATAATTATTTGATGAAATTTGTGGTACCATTGATGGAAAGCTTGCTTGAGCCCCTAGATGGATTTCTTTAATTTGCAAACCATATTCTTTGGGTCTCCTGATACAAAATCTTCTGGTTGCACCATATAGATCATCTCATCAATGTCGCCATTGAGAAATATCGTTTTAACATCCATCTGATGTAACTCAAGGTCAAAGTAAGTAGCAAGTGCCATAATTGTCTTAAAACAGTTTTTCGTTGAAATTGGAGAGAAAATCTCATTGAAATCGATGCCTTCTTTTTGGGTAAAGCCTTTGGTCACAAGACGAGTCTTATATCTTTCCACATTACCATTTGAATCCCTTTTGGTTTTAAAAATCCATTTGCAAACAATGGGCTTCATACTTTCGGGTAACGAGACAAGATCCCAAACCTTATTATCTTGCATAGACTTATACTCCTCATTCATGATATCAATCCACTTTTGAGAGTTAGAAACTTGCATGGCCTGATGGAAATTGATTGGATCATCTTCCACCATTCCATTATTTGCTTCATGTTCTTGGAGAAATACTACAAAATCATCCGGAATAGCACTTCTCCTCTCTTTCGTGGATCTCCTTAATGATATTGGTTCTTGAGGTTGTTGAATTTATACTTCTGAAATAATTACCTCATTTTGGATGGAAGGTTTTCCAACATTGTCTTGCTGAGGTTCTGGATATGCTTATTGATCAACGACATATATAGAAAACTGTTCATTGTTAAAAGCAATAGTAGGAATCGAAATCGATCCTTCTTCAACTTCTTCCTCAAAGACAATATCTCTAGCCTTCTTTCTTCCCCCCAAACTCAACATCCTAAAAAATATTGTGGTTCTCGTTTTGAAAATTGACTTAAGTATGGGATCATAAAATTTATATCCCCTAGATCTCTCAGAATAACTAATAAAATAGTTGCTCACTATTTTGGAGTCCAATTTCTTTTCATGTAGCCTATGAAGTCTTGCCTCAGCCGGACATCCCCAACTTTGAAAATGCTTTAGACTAGGCTTTCTACCTGTTCAAAGTTTATAAGGTGTTTTAGCAGCAGCCTTAGTTGGTGTTCTATTCAGAATATAAGCTGTGGTCTTTAATACCTCTCCCCCAGAGTGATTTTAGTAAGGTGGAATGACTAATCATACTCCTCACCATATTCTTAAGAGTTCTGTTTCGTCTTTCAGCTATACCATTCATGCTAGGTGATCCTGACATGGTGTACTGTGGGACGATTCCACATTCCTCTAAGTATTTAGCAAATGGTCCTAGACATTGTTCACTTGAACCGTCATATCTGTCGTAGTACTCACCACCACAATGGGACCTAATGCTCTTTATCCTTTTGTTGAGTTGATTCTCAACCTTAGCTTTAAAAACCTCGAACACGTCCAGTAACTGAAATTTTCCATGTATAAGATATAGGTACCCATAACGTTAGTAATTGTGTATGAATGATATAAAATATTATTGACCATCCCGAGAAACCGTAGGGAATGGCCCATAAATATCTGTGTGTATCAATTCTAAGACGTCTGAAGTTCTGTTAGCACCTAATCTTCTTATTTTGGTCTGTTTTCCTTTGATACAGTTGATACATATGTCAAAATTTGTGAAGTTAAGGGAATCCAAAATACCATTTGACACAAGTCGTTTAACTCTAACCTTTGAGATGTGACATAAGCGCTTGTGCCATAATTTTTCTGAATTCTCTTTATTTAATTTGATTTTAGTACCACGTGATTCCACATGCTAGCTCTCATTATATAAAGCAATAATATCAAGCAAATATATGTTATCATATGTAGATAATGAACCAGTACTAATAACATTGGAATTTAATGAAAGACTAAACTGATTGTTTCCAAATAATCAACAATATTCAAATTTGTCTAACGAAGAAACATAAATTAAATTTCGTCTAAAAGACGATACAACAAAAGTGTCTTTCAAATCCAAGTAATAACCGGTTCCTAATAATAACCTAAAGATGCCTATTGCATCAACTTTCACGGATTTGCCATCACCCACATAGATATATCTTTCACCATCACTTGGCTTTAGGTAGGTCAGACAGCCCTGCATAGAAAAACATATGTGAGTAATAGCACCAGAATCTATCAATCAAGTGTTTCTAGGTACTGAAGCTAAATTATCCTCAGAACAGACCAAAGTAAGAATTGCACCCTTCTTTGCACGCCATGCTTGATATTTGGTACAGTCTTCCTTTTGTTTCTTTTGCGCTGAACCCTTAGGAGCAGCTTCATATTCTTTTTTCTTTTTCTTGCACTTATCTTTAGAAGTGCTTGTTAAGTGAGTACTTTCTGTTCTTTCTTACTTCAACCTTTCTTCCTCTTGCACACAATATGAAATGAGCTCATTTAGAGACCATTTCTCCTTCCGACAATTATAACTGGCCTTAAATTGTCTAAACTGTGCAGGAAGCAAGATTAATACCAAATGTACGAGAAAGTCATCAAATAGCTCAGGTTTTAGCCCTTTAAGTTTAGAAACAATGTGAGACATCTCCATGATGTACTCCCTTATGTTCCCTTTGCGCTTATAGTTCATTGAAATCAGGCTTTGCAAAAGCGTGCTTGTTTCAGCCTCATCATTTTTCACATAACGTTTCTCAATTTCAGCAAGAAACTCCTTGGCGTTAATTATCCCTTCGGATATTGCACCTCTAAAGGCTTTCAAAATGTTGCGCTTAATGATCATTAGACTCATGCGATTTGAGCGATCCCACTTCTCAAAGTTCATCTTTTCATTAGGAGAACTTTCTTTCTTAAGAAGAGCGGGTTCCTCAATCTGAAGTGCAAGGTCAAGATCCATGCAGCCAAGAACAATCAAAATGTTCTCCTTCCAATCCTTGAAGTTTGTCCCATTAAGTATGGAAATAGAGTTAACATCAGCAGATATTGTAGTAGCAGATGAATTAACTGTACAGAGAACAAAATAAATAAATAAGCATGATCATATTCACATTCAATGAACAATAAATTCAAATAACGGCAAGTCTCATCTTAAGATATCTAGCACAACATTAATATCAAGTCTTCGGATAGTAATATTAATTGCAAGCGGTACTCTTGGTGTAGTGATCAAATATTGACAATAAATTAATGTCAATCAATAAACTTTTCTTTGGACCAATTTATTGATCACGTGTTAAACCAAATAATCGCCACGTACTTATCACCACATGTGCATGTGAAATTCTGCCAAACATTGACTTTCCTTTGGGCGGACCAATATATGCATGAATAACACACACAAACACTTTTTAATATTCTAAGATAATTAATTTTCACAATAGAGGTTGTTTTGACAATATGTTGCTTCAATTAATTGACTTTTGAATATTATACCTCTCAAAAGAGTCATTAATACCAAAATTTGAAAAAGAGAATCACTAATTTTGCATCATTAGATGCCTTTAGAAACTTTAGGGACCTAAGGGTTAATAATTCAAAACTTTGGGGTCAAATTTTGAAAAATTTAAAACTTTGGGGCCAATTTTTAATTAATTATAAAAATTGAGGGCTTTAATTGCAAAATTCAAAACTTTAATGCCCAAATTAATTGATTTTCAAACTTTAGGGGCCGAATTATTAAACACATAACCTTAAAGGTCCTACTTGGATGGATTTGAAACTTTAGGGACTGGACTTTAAATTTTTATTTTTGAAAAAATAACTAACCCTAATTTTAAATTGCAAGCAAGGATCTAAAATTACCCAATTTGCAGCACAGACCCTTGCTCCCAAATCTACCCAAACTGTAACTTTTGCGCTGCAGTCGACTGCCCAGTACCACAATTAGAATATGGCAGCCGCAATTTACATTGTCAAACAATTCATTTACAATTGGAATCTGAAAATATAAATGAATTCACTAGTGTCGCCGCAATTATTAGTCACATTCAACAGTTTCAATTGTCTCACATGTGACAACCAATAAATACTTGTTTTCTTCCCAAACAATTGCAGAGACAGCCTCTAATGGATTCAAAACCAATTTGTTTCTAATAATTCCAACATGAGTGCTTGACACATCACACGGATCCCACATAAAATCTTTCCAAATAATATCACAAATTTGATTTTCTTGTAAGCATATGAAAATGGAAGATACGTGGTTCCATGAAGAACTTGATCCATATAGACATGTCAACTTTCATATAATAACATGGAAGAAGATCAAAATTCAGAATTTCTAAAACATTAATTTGTCAAAGATTCAACAATGGAGTGCTCGTATACCACTTGTAGTAAATTGAAAGGAACCAAATTCATCAATCCTTTCACAAAATGCATAGAATCTCCATATAGAGAAGAATAAAAATGCGAAAGCGTACCTTGATCCATAGTTATTAGTTTTCTGAATGGGTTTTGATCTTTTAATTGTTACGTGATCTTCTTATTGAAATCTTCTCTGTTGATGGAATGCAAAGAGTTTTGAAAACTTACGTATAATTGGGGACCATAACCCCATATTAAATTATTGTAATTTGCAGTTATTAATTCTATGTTATTTCAAATCGGCCCCCAACAATTCAAAATAACGTCTTCCGGTCTCTACACTTCAATCCCATAACATTTAATACTCATTAGTCCAAAATTAAATCTAATGGGTCACTTTATTGACTAAATTACTTTAAATTATCACCGCACATTCTAATAAACATACATGTGTGCCCTATGTAGGAATTTTTCCAACACCTCTCCCCAAGGAACCCATTACCTCTCTCTCTACTTCTCTTCATCGTAAATTCCCTTCCCATCGCCTTGAATATCGTTCCATCCTGTTTATTGCTAAAGCATCCGGTTCAAGTCATTTTCTTAGTGATGATGATGATTTTTGGTTCTATACTTGGGAATCTCCCGATGCTGGAGACAGGAGACTCTTGTATGTTTTACAATATCCACGTACTTTCTGTTTCTTGGGCATTGGTTGATTAATTTTTTGTTGAATTCTTTATTTTTATGTTCTAAGGATTGAAATTTGAATTGTGTATGTACAACCGCATTCGAATATTATGTATGATAATTGCATTTTCTCAAGATCGGCAAGGAGAAATTTCTGGGGTTTGGATATGACCGGAATAGGTCATATTTATATACTTTACGATGCGAAACCCGTAGCAATAGAAACTACGAAACCCACAACGAGATTGATGCGGAACCCAAGAACTCCAATACTAACCTGGTTTTCAATCTCGAACCCCAAGAATTGAACCAAGAAACCCTAGATTAGCGAAGAACCTAAAACCCCTTGATTACAATTAAAAGAACCCACAATCCGATTGATAGAATACCACATCAGATACATTAAAAGTAGCCGAAACATTGTACTCACCAGGTAAATCCACTTTGTATGCATTGTCATTGATCCTCTCGATGATTTGAAATGGTCCATCGCCTCGTGGTTGCAATTTTGACTTTCTCTATTCTGAAAAATGCTCTTTTCTGAAATGCACCCAGACCCAATCTCCAGGCTCAATGTAACGCGTCTTCTTCCTTTATTTGCTTTTGATGTAATCAGCTTTCCTTTCTCTTCGATCTGCATCCTAACCTTTTCATGGAGTGTTTTCACCATCTCGGCTTTTCATTTCCCATCCAAGCTACCTCGTTCA
>NC_036247.1:5794094-5817533 GCF_002742605.1 Olea europaea var. sylvestris
GTTCGATTAAATACCTCAGTTTGTCCATCTGTTTGTGGGTGACAAGTTGTAGAAAATAATAACTTAGTTCCTAACTTACTCCACAGAACACGCCAAAAATGACTCAAAAACTTCACATCCCTATCAGACACTATACTTTTAGGTACTCCATGTAAACGTACTATTTCCCTAAAGAATAAGTCTGCAATATTAGTAGCATCGTCAGTTTTATGACATGGTATGAAGTGCGCCATCTTACTAAACCTATTGACCACTACAAATATTGAATCCCGACCCCTTTTTGTCCTAGGCAATTCTAACACAAAGTCCATATATATATCTACCTAATGTTCACTAGGTACAGGCAAAGGAGTATACAAACCATGTGGTTGAATCTTAGACTTAGCCTTTTTACAAGTTATGCACTTTCCACATATTTGTTCTACGTCATGTCGCATTTTAGGCCAATAAAAATGTTCCCCTAACATGTCTAAAGTCTTTTGAACCCCGAAGTGTCCCATTAAACGACCCCCATGTGCTTCCCTTACCAATAATTCACGCAAAGAACAATTAGGAATGCACACCTTATCTTCCCTAAACAAATATCTTTCATGTCTATAGAATTTATCAAATGCACCTTTGTCACATGAAGCATAAATACTAGAAAAATCACAATCAAATTCATACATGCCCTTAATATGCTCAAAACCAAGTAATTTAGTACTTAATGAATTTAGAAGCACGTACCTTCGAGACAACGCATCAGCAACTATATTTTCGTTACATTGTTTGTACTTGATGACGTAGGGAAATGTCTCGATAAACTCCATCCATCTGGCATGTCTTTTGTTCAACTTACCTTGACCTCGCAAATGCTTTAAAGATTCATGATTGGTGTGTATCACGAGTTCCTTTGGCCATAAGTAGTGCTACCAAGTGTCCAATGCTCGAACAAGTGAATACAACTCCTTGTCATATGTCGGATAATTCAATGCTGCCCCACTCAACTTTTCACTAAAGTAAGCAATAGGTCTCCTTTCCTGCATTAACACTGCTCCTATACATATTCTTGATGCATCACACTCAACCTCGAATGTTTTATCGAAATTTGGTAATGCCAAAATAGGTGCTTTACATAGCTTATCCTTAATAGTGTTAAATGCAATTTCTTGAGATTCTCCCCAATGAAAACTTACACCCTTCTTTACCATTTTAGTCAACGGTGTGGTGATGGTGCTAAAATCTCTTACAAATCGCCTATAAAAACTAGCCAATCTATGAAAACTCCTAACTTCAGTTATAGTATTAGGTGTTGGCCATTCCTTTATAGCTTTTATCTTTTCTTCATCGACTTTCACCCCGTTAGCACTAACCACAAATCCTAGGAAAACAATTCTATCCATGCAAAATGTGCACTTTTTGAAATTAGCATATAGTTGTTCCTTTCGCAACACAACAAGCACACAATTTAAATGTTCTAAATGCTCATCTAGGTTTTTGCTATAGATTAAGATGTCATCAAAATAAACTACAACAAATTTCCCAATAAAAGCACGCAAAACATAGTTCATTAAATGCATAAAAGTGCTCGGTGCATTAGTGAGTCCAAACGGCATAACTAACCATTCATACAATCCATACTTAGTCTTAAATGCCGTTTTCCATTCATCACCCTCCCGCATGCATATTTGATGATACCCACTCTTAATATCAATCTTACTAAAAATGCAAGCACCATGCAACTCATCAAGCATATCATCTAACTTAGGTATTGGGTGACGATACTTTACCGTGATATTATTGATAGCTCGGCAATCCACGCACATTCTCCAAGTCCCGTCCTTCTTAAGCACCAGCAAAACAAGTATAGCACATGGACTCATGCTCTCCCTGACATAACCTTTGCTCATCAACTCCTCCACTTGCTTTTGAAGTTCCTTCGTCTCCTCGGGATTGCTTCGGTAAGCTGGTCGATTCGGTATGACAGCTCCGGGTACAAAGTCAATCTGGTGCTCGATGCCTCTGATTGATGGCAATCCACTTGGCATCTCCTCAGGAAACACGTCGTCAAACTCCTGCAATAAAGACTTAACCAAACTAGAGAGGGATGTGTTAGAATCCTCAAAATTGAGGAGGGACTCCTTGTATACTAACAATATCATTTGCCTATTATCGCTCATAGTCTTTTTCAACTCACTCTCTTTTGCATAGAAGTTGATCTTTGGCTTTTCTCTCCGCTCAGCTGACTCTTTTTCTCTCCTCTCAACTGACTCTTTTTCTCTCCGCTCATGTGGCTTCTCTCTCTTTTCTCCATTCTCAGCCACCTCACTATTTTCTCTCTTATTAATGGTTTCACTATTGCCTCTCCTTTTTCCTAACTCTCTTATTCTCTCGTCTTCCTCACTTTTCAGCTTGATTTGATCTCCATACACTTGTGCCGGTGTTAATAGCGCAAGAATAATAGTCTTCCCATCCTTGACAAAGCTATAACGATTCCTATAACCATCATATGTGACCCTTCTATCATATTGCTATGGTCTTCCTAACAAGATATGACCCACATGTATAGGCACTACATCACATACTACTTTGTCACTATAACTCCCAATTGAGAAATTAATTAAAACTCTTTTATTCACCCTAACTTCCCTACTTTCATTCAACTATTGCAACTTATAAGACCTAGGGTGTCTTAACAATGCTAGTCCTAATTTCTCAACTAAAATTGTACTAGCTACATTTGTGCAACTCCCACTATCAATAATCATACAACATACCTTATTGTTGACGTAACAACGTGTGTGGAATATATTTTCTCGCTGCTGCTCCGAATCATCCACTTTGACTTGAGTGTTAAGAGCTCTCCTTGACACCAACGATTCCCCAACAGCAAACTCCAATTTTTCTTCTTCTTCAACGTCCTCCAATGCAGGCATGTCCTCAAACTCTCCTTCACTTTCACTCACTATCTCTCTATTATCCAACAAAACCATTACCCGTTTATTTGGGCATTGAGAAGCAATATGCCCTGACCCCAAGCATCTGAAACACTTGATGTCTCGATTCCTTAATGGTTGTGAATCTATTTTAGGTGCTGTTTTGCTAGCACTTTCTTCTTTCCCTTTCTACCACTCATTCCTACCTTTAGGTACAGCTTTATCACCTTTGTTGTTGTTGTTCCACCGTGGCTTCCAAGATGGATTAACACTCGAAGTTCCTAACGGTTGCCTAGCTGCCCCTTTCCTCTTCAATTGTCTCTCTACCTTCATAGCCACATGCAACATGTCTTCCAACTCCACATAATGTTGCAACTCCACTACATTGGCAATTTTCCTATTCTACCCATTCAAGAATCGTGCCATGGTAGCGTCCCGATCCTCCACCACATTGGCCCTTATAATGAGTATTTCCATCTCCTTATGATAGTCCTCTACACTTTTTGACCCTTGATATAGACCTTGCAGTTTTTGATGGATCTCTCGGTAATAGTGGCTAGGAACAAACCTCTTTCTCATCAATGACTTCAATTCCTCCCAAGTACTGATTGGTCTTCCCCCACTCCTACGTTGTGAAGTAATCACTTGATCCCACCATGAAATTGCATAGTCACTGAACTCCAAAACTGCTAACTTCACCTTTTTCTCCTCCGAGTAGTTATAACACTCGAAGATCATTTCAACCTTCCTTTCCCATTCCAGGTATGCCTCGGGATCACTCTTTCCTTTGAATGAAGGAACTGTCATTTTTATATTTTCCAAGTTTCCATCCACCTCCTCCCCGCGATCATTCTGACCCCATCCGTCGAACCTATCGCCTCTATTCCTCATCCTTCCCATCTCAACACCGTGAAATTCATCTTCGCCCATGTCACTCCCATATCCATACTCCTCTCGCCTTTTCCTCCTAGGCTCCCATTTATCCGGTCCTCTGGCATTGGATACATCCACTCGATGCCCCCGAATAAGATTAGCCACCGATATATCTAATCTATTCATCCAAGCCTCCTGCTTCTCTAACCTATCTCTCACATCTCCAAACGTCCTCTCAAACCATTGCACTAAATTCTCCGATGCATTGCTATTATTACCTTGTCGGCTTGAGTTTGATTCTGCCCTTTCTGATATCCTAATACTAAAATTTTATTTTACTGCCAAAAGTCACTCGGAACACACACAAGGGCTTTTACCCTCTATTAAGCTCACCTCTCTGCCTTTTACCACTCAGTTCTTTCAACAATTGCTTCTAGGAACAATCAATGAACTCAATCAATCAATCAAATAGTGTAGAATTCCCCAAACTGAATGTGACTCAATAATTGTAACAAAGGACTTAAAGAAAACTTTTAAAACTTGATTTGAATTGAAGGAATGGAATGATTCAATGTGTCCAAGTAATTTAGAAACGATAATGAATAATAAAAGTTGGTATTTGACGGATCAATAATATTTTTCACAAGTTTTTTTAACTGTACGGATGAACAGTACCGTACGGATGAACAATAATTTTTTATTTTTTTTAGATCCGGAAATCAATAACAAAACCAACAAAGAAAACGAAAACTGATTTGGGCGAAAATTGAGCCCAGAAACGGAAATTGAAGATTTTTTATGAAACTTTTGGATTAAAGAATCAAGAAAACCTTCGGACACAAGAACACAAGGAATTGAAAAAAAATTAGAAAACAAAGGATATAACCTGATTAAATTGGAGCCAAAACTCTGATACCAAGTGATGCGAACCCCGTAGCAATGGAAACTACGAAACCTACAACGAGATTGATGCGGAACCCAAGAACGCCAATACTAATCCGGTTTTGGATCTCGAACCCCATGAATTGAACCAAAAAACCCTAGATTAGCGAAAAACATAAAACCTCTTGATTACAATTAAAAGAACCCACAATCCGATTGATAGAACGCCACAAGAAGTTGAATCTTGATAAGTTCCAAGATTGTTCAAGAAGAACAATAAATTCAAAGAAGAAATTTATCTCTCTATAATATTAATTCAAAAGTCAAAAGTTCAAAGGTTGTTACAATGAAAAGTAATCTCCTATTTATACTAATGAATAAAAACGCCCAAAACCATCAAATTATGGTAATAATTTGATTTCATAAGAATTCTATCGAAACTAGGAAATTCGGCCAAAATTAGAAAATTCGCCAATTTTTTTGGCTTGTGCGGCCGCATGGATTTCGCATGGTGTAAATCCATGCGGCCGCATGGTTCAACAAGAAAAACAATTTTTATTTTTGGTATGCATGTGTGCGGCCGCATGTGGTTTTGCCTATGTGGCCGCATGGTGTTGTTTTCAACCTCCGCTTTCGTCGCTTGATAACAAATTGATCCAAATTGATTCGGCCTTCGACCCGAACATGAAAGTTGCTCCATTTTTGAGTTCCAAACATGGTTCCATCAATGGTTTCTTGAACGAGCAATCCCATCGCTTGTTTCACTTGCTTTGCCCTTGATCGCGTCATTGGTCCGCCATCGACTATCAACGGGTCTCGTCTCGCACTTGTCTTCGTCGAGCTCGACTCCTGGATCATATCACTTTATGTTGATCATGTTAATCACAGAGGTTTCTTAGCTATTTCTAGTTCAACTATGTTACATTCTTTTAAGTTTTATTAATATTGCTGTTGTTTGTTGTTTCTGTTTCTTCCATTTTCAGCCACACGAGGGCTTCGAGAGGAGAGGGGGATTGATATTGTATTTTATATACTTATTCAAGACTTTTAAACAATGATATTTAATTGCTTTTTGGATGAATTATGGTCTAAATTGTTGTATTTGATGTGGAATAGGTAAAATTCAATGATGGTTTAAGAAAGCAAAAAAGCAAAAGTGGGTAAAATTGGAGAAAATGGCTAAGTTATAAGAAATCCAAAGTTTGGGGACTAAAGTGCAAATACTCAAAAATTGTGCAGACCTCATTATGAAGATTCAAGAATGCTTGGAGTCAATTGGATAAAGAAAGGCATCAAAGTGATGAAATATAATCAAAATATGATCACACATCAAGTTCCAACCGAAAAAAAGTTATGCACCGTTTTCAGCCTCATATTGTGACACATTTTTGACATAACAAATGATCGACTTTCTAACGCATTTTGAATTGCCTCAAACGAACATCGGGTGAAAAAAGTTATAATAAAAATACTAAAGGAAGCGAAGCTAGAATTTTTCACCTGAAGGTGGCGCCGTGGCACTGCCTGGGTATGTCTATAGTGCGTTTTTTGCCCGTTTCGAAGTCCATGAAATCCCTATTTTCTACACATGGCAAGACACATATAAATACAATTTTTTTCACATCTTGAAGAGGGATTCACAAGTTGAGATGCAAGAGACACACTTAGATATTAAAGAAAAGAATTCAAGAGAATAAAACAACAAGTAATTCAAGGATTGAAGTATAGATTGGAAGTGGAAGAAGATCTTGGTGCAAGATTGATTTTTTATTCTATATTCTTATTCAAAACTCGGTGATGTCTTCCATAATAACTTCTTTTTTTCTTTCATTACTATAAGTAGCTAAATCTAATTTTAGGGCGAACAATATAACATATTTGATACTCTTTATTTCTTTTATTTGAGATTCTTGTTTGTTATGATTATGTATGGATTTAATCATGTTTTTAATACTTTGAATTTTCTGGCCAATAATTCAATGATTTTGTGAACAATAATTGCGTAGAGATGCGGATTCTTGTTTAGACCAAATATTAAAATTCGATATAAATTAATATAACGTGTAGAGATACCTATATTAATTGCTGCAGACATAAATGAATTCCTAGCTCTATTAGGTCGTTTGACTAACTTTGATTCGCATAGAGATATAGAATTGAAGTAGTTAAATTCGCTCAATGAGAACTCGAGAGGGTTAAATTGAATACAATAGAAGAATTTGACCGAATACTACTTTAGATTATATGAACCTCGATATTAGAAGTAAAGGTGACCAATATGTGAACTTTTTCCACCATAACATCCATTTATTATTTGAATTCCAAATCACTTTTTGTTGCATCCATTCTCATTTTAAGTAGTTAGATCAAAAATCACAATTGATCATTGTTTTTGTTATTTTCATCAAATAGTGGCTAAAGAAAATAGAATTAAATGCTAAAGTTTAGTCCTCGTGGGATCGATAACCCGGACTCTTAGGTCCACTTTATTACTTGTTACGATACGTACACTTGCGGGGTAAAATCGACAACAGTGACATTATTTACTGCTGATGGTTTGTTTCAAATTGGAGGAAACCTTGTCCCACGCCGTATTTCTTTGTCTGATGTATGTTCTGTTCGGAAAAATGAGTAATAGCTCACCTTTGACAAAATTTTCGGTGTGACCTGTTAGTCCAATTTGGAAGATCGAAGTTAATCCATGTTCTCCTTCGTGAGAGCATCAAAATCACATATTTATTTGCCAAAAATGAAGTTTGGGTAAATGAGAAATTGTAGTTCAAAGATGACCATTGGAAGATGGTTATGTGGGAAAAAAATTGAAGTTAGTCTCACATAGGAAAAATATGAAAGCAAGAACCACTTTAGATAGAATTATACTTTGGAATGGTATAATCATGTGTAGCATAGAGGCTCACTCCACGTGCGCGCGCAGGGGGTGCAAATTTCGGACCGAAATTGCCATCGAACCTTGAACTTGTGTGCGGGCGCGACCTGCTTACACGAATCTTGAACCGAACGGAGCAAAAATTGGCCCATTTGGAGGGCCCATGTTTTACAATTTTTTCTTACTTTCTCCACTGACTTTTGAGTTTCTGAAACTTCCAAAACTCTCAGAAATTGAAGTGACTCCAATGTTAATTGACATAGAGTTAATGGCAGATTCATGCTATATTAAATCTCAAGTTTTCCAGCAATTAAACATATGAAAAAACGCACGAAATTTTCTCTGCACGAAAAAAAAATTTCCCAAATTCTGTCGTCATCTTCTTTCTATCCAGTGAAGTCGTCGTGGTGGTAATATTGTTAAGACGCTAAATCGATTCATCGGAATAGTTTCTGTAGTGCTCAGATTCTGCTGATTTTGCCGTTGTATCCTGGAAAACAGACGCTCGGACTAGATTTCAAGCACTTAGGGTAAGAGGGCGAATCTATTTTAAGGAAATTGTGATTATACAGGCCTCGGGTTAAAAGTCTATTTTCAGATTTATATGCTTTCTAGTTTAAATCTCTGTGCATTTCTTTATTTGCAGATTTACATGCTTTCCAGATTTATTTAACTTTCAGTTTAAATCTCTATATTCTGGAATTTATACTACGTTTGTGTTTCTGCAAATAATATAATTGTTGTACTTATTCAAGTAGTTTAATTTGTTTTAATTCTCACAATTTAGATAATATTTTGTATATACGAATTGAGATATGAAATTGTGTTTATCAAAATTCAAATTCTGTGTTATTTAAATTATTTTATGAAAACAAGCAATTTGTCCAAAATCTGTGTTGTTTAGGTTATCATAAAGTTTCTACAAATTCTGTTGTTATGTCACTGCCAAATACGGTAAGCTGCTTGGTATATATGGTAAGCTGTCAAATACGGTGAGCTGCCTGCCATATACGGTAAGCTGTCAAATACGGTGAGCTACCTGGTATATACAGTTAGCTGCCTGACATATACAGTAAACTGTCATATACAGTGAATTGAACTGTCAAATACGGTGAGCAATTGTCAAATACGATAAACGTGAATTCGATGTCTAAATCACATATACGGTATATGAGAACCCGATTCCACTCCATGCACTACCAATTAAATTTGCCAACAAACTTAAAACAGATTCCTGAAGGAAAAAATTTGTTTCTTATACTGTTAATTTTCGGAAACTAATTTTTTTTGTTTGATTTTCAGAAATGACAACAGAATCAACCAACATGGATGTGACCCAAACTGTGCCTACTGAAAATCAGGCTATGGGCTCAGTTGTGGTTCAAGAGCCAAGCTCTGTTGTGGCCCAGACTGTGGCTAAATTGTCAAGTCATGTTGTGAGTCAAATTGTGGCTCCAACAACTGGCCATGCTGTTAATGTTTCGGTTAGTCATGGAGAAAAACCAGAGAAATTCAATGGCTTGAATTTCAAAAGGTGACAGCAAAAAATGCTATTTTATCTGACCACTTTAAATCTTGCAAGATTCTTGACTAAGACTGCTCCAAAACTCAATAAAGGTGAGGGAGATGTTTAAGCCATCAGTGCACTTCATGTTTGGAACCATTCGAATTTTTTGTGCCAAAACTATATTATGAATAACTTAGCAAACACGCTAAACAATGTGTATAGTACTATGAAAACTGCTAAGGAACTGTGGGAGTTTTTGGACAAAAAATATAAAACTGAGGATGCCGAGGCTAAAAAGTTCATTATCGGTAGATTCTTAGACTATAAAATGGTGGACTCTGAAACAGTTATCAGTCAAGTGCAAGAACTCCAAGTGATTCTTCATGAAATTCATGCCGAATGGATGATTTTTGAGTGAAACTTTTCAAGTGGCTGCAATTATTAAAAAATTGCCCCAGCATGGAAAGATTTCAAGAATTATTTGAAGCACAAGCGAAAGGAGATGAACGTTGAAGAACTAATTGTTAGACTTCGAATTGAAGAAGACAACAAGAGTTCCGAAAAGAAGTGGTTCAATCCTGGTGCTACTAAAGTTGTTGTTGTGGAGCATGGTCAAAGTAGTAAAAACAATAAAAAAAAGTCTGTGTCATCCGATGGCAAAAGGACCAAGCAAGGACCGAAATGTAGAATTTCTAAGAAGAAATTTCAAGGAAAATGTTTCAATTGTGATAAAGTGGGCCACAAGTCTTCGGAGTACAGATTCCCAAAGAAGAAGAAAGAAGAAAATGTGGTTGACTACATGGCACAAGATATGTCGGAGCTGAATCTCTCAACTGTTATTTCTGAAGTGAACATGGTGGGTTCAAACCCTAAGGAGTAATGGATTGACACCGGTGCTACGAGGCATGTGTGCTCTAATAAGGAGCTGTTTGCTACGTTTGAAGCAATTGAGAATGGGGAGAAGTTGTTTATGGGAAATTCAACAACTTCAGAAATCAAAGGTCAAGGAAATGTGGCTCTGAAGATGACCTCGGGAAAAGAGCTGACTCTCAACAATGTGCTATATGTGCTGAAAATTCGCAAGAACTTAGTATCCGGGTTGTTTTTGAATAAGCATGGCTTTCGTATTGTATTTGAGTCAGATGTTGGAAAATGATATATTTTCGACGGTATGTTTAAACTCAATGTAATGGTTGTCAAACTAAAAATGAATAAAGCAAAATCTTCTACTTATTTGCTTGAGTCTTCCAATTTGTGGCATGGTAGACTAGGACATGTTAACTATGATACTTTACGAAGACTAGTTAACTTGAATTGCATACCCAAGTTCCACATTGATTCAAAACATAAGTGTGAAACTTGTGTTAAGACAAAATTGACAAGGTCAACGTCTAAATCAATTGAACGGAACACAAAATCACTTGATATAATTCACAGCTACGTATGTGATTTAAAACTCGTACAAACAAGAGGTGGCAACAAGTATTTCATTACTTTTATTGACGATAGCACCAAATACTGTTATATGTATTTATTAAAAAGTAAAGATAAAGCTATAGAAAAATTTGTTCTCTATAAAAGTGAAGTTGAAACTCAACTTAATAAGAAAATTAAGGTGTTAAAAAGCGATCAAGGTGGTGGGTATGAAGCGCCATTTACTAAATTTTGTGCATAACACGGAATCATACATGAAACCACCGCATCTTATTCACCGCAACAAAATGGTGTTGCTGAATGTATAAATCGTACTTTAAAGGAAATGATGAATGCAATGCTAGTAAGTTCTAGGTTACCTCGGAACATGTGGAGGAAGCTGTGTTATCGGCAAATTAACTTTTAAATAAGGTGCCCCGAAAGAAAATGGAAAAGACCCCTTATGAGTTATTGAAAGAAAGAAAGTCTTCCTATAAATACTTACGAGCATGGGGGTGTCTTGCTAAAGTGGTCGTTTCAACACCAAAGAAGGTAAGGATTGGGCCAAAGATAGTATATTACATCTTCATTGGGTATTCAAACAACAATAGCGCTTATCGGTTTCTTGTGTATGATTCTAAAATCCCTGACATAAATAAAAACATGATATTAGAATCAAGAAATGCTTCATTCTTTGAACATGTATTTTCGTACAAGTCCAAAGAGAAAGCAAGCTCCTCCAAACGAACATATGAGACTATGACTGAAAATAGTCATGACGAAGAACTAGAAGAGGAGACTGAGGTAAGACGTAGCAAACGGGAAATAATAGTAAAATCGTATGGTCCTGATTTTCTGACCTATATGCTAAAAAGTAAACATCAAAGTTATCAAGAGACTTTGAATTTCTCAGAAGGACCTCAATGGAAGGAGGCCATTAAAAGTGAGATAGATTCCATACTGCAGAATCATATATGGGAGGTAGTGGAACTTTCTCTAGGAAGCAAACCACTAACTTATAAATGGATTTTCAAAAGAAAAATGAAAGCAGATGGAACTATTGAAAACTATAAGGTCAGATTAGTAATAAAAGGTTACAAACAAAGGGAAGGTCTTGATTATTTTAATACGTATTCTCCATTAACGAGAATAACATCTATTAAGTTGACACTTGCGATTATCGCTTTGCGAAATCTTGAAGTACATCAAATGGATATTAAAACTGTCTTTCTAAATGGGGATTTAGAAGAAGAAATATATATGGAACAACCTGAGGGGTTTTCATCACTAGGGTAGGAAAAGGAAGTTTGTAAATTGGTGAAATCACTATACGGCTTGAAACAAGTACCCAAACAATGACATGAAAAATTTGATAATGTCATGATAGAGAGTGGATTTAAAATCAATGAGTGTGACAAATGTGTTTACGTCAAAGACACTAAAGATGGTTATGTCATTTTCTGTCTTTATGTTGACGACATGCTTATTATTGATAGTGACAATAAGATGATTGAATCCACTAAAAATGTGTTGAATTCGAGGTTTGACATGAAAGATATGAGTTTAGCTGATGTAATACTTGGAGTAAAAATCTCAAGAACATCAAATGGGCTTGTTCTAAGTCAGTCATATTATGTGGACAAAATTTTGGAAAAGTTCAATAAGGATGATACTAGCTTGGCTAGCACACCAATAGATACAAGTCAGCATCTATCTAAAAACAAAGGTGGACGTGTCTCTCAAATAGAACACTCGAGAGTTATTGGAAGTTTAATGTAATTGATGAGTTGTACAAGACCAGACAAAGTATACACAGTCAGTAAACTGAGTAGATACACGAGTAATTCAGGAGCTGATCACTGGAAATGAATAGTAAGAATACTAAGGTACTTAAGATATACTTGTGACTATGGACTACATTATACTAGATATCCGGCTGTCATTGAAGAATACAGTAATGCTAATTGAATATTTGATAAAAAGACTCAAAGTCGACCAGTGGATTTGTGTTCACATTGGGAGGTGCTGTCATATCGTGGAAATCCTCTAAACAAACAGTTATAGTCAGATCTACGATGGAATCTGAGTTTATAGCTCTAGATAAATGTGGTGAAGAGGCTGAATCGTTGCGCAACTTCTTAGAGGATAGTCTAAAATGGTCAAAATCTGTGCCAGCAATTTGCATATATTGTGACAGTCAATCAGCAATAGGAAGGGCACAAAGTAACATGTACAATGATAGGTCTAGGCATATACGTTATGGACACAATATCATAAGACAACTACTCTCAACTGGAGTTATCACTGTTGAGTACATAAGGTCAAAAGATAACATTGCGGATCCGCTAACCAAATGGTTAAATAGAGAGTTAGTTGGGAAATCATCGAAAAGAATGAGACGTAAGCCCTTAAATGAATAAGTCATTACAAAGGAAACCCAACCTAGTTGACTGGAGATCCCAAGATCTAAGTTCAAAGGGATAACATAATTGTAAAGGCTTAATAAAATCACTGTGGGGGTGTTTCCTCCTGTCCATTCCTATGATGTAATAGTGATGTCCGTATGAATGAAGGATAAGCAATAGACTTTTAATAATTCTTATGCGTCGAAAATCGAGCCAAGTAATACGAATTATTTGTAATAAAAAATCATCTATGTGAGAGAGAAGTGGGGCCGCTTCTAAGAGAATTGTGTGGGGCTCAATTCTTAAGAACTCTCATAGAACCAGACATATGTTCATGGCCAAAATGAACATACTAATGAGAACTGAATTTTTTAAGAAGAATCCTGTGTGGAGTATATCATCATTTACATAAATGGCAGAATAGTTCAAGGACAACATGTCTACTGGTGAATTAGTAAAGTAAATATACTTTCACAAGGGAAGATTCAAAAGGTAATACCTACCTATCCTATGTAGGCTTCAACCGTTGAACTTTATCACCTAGTCTTGTGTCTCAAGGTCACCAAGTCTCTTGTCTCTACCAATTTTCATTCATGTGGGGGATTGTTGGAAAAAATGAGTAATAGCTCACTTTTGACAAAATTTTCGGTGGGACCTGTTGGTGCAATTTGGAAGATCAAAATTGATCCGTGTTCTCGTTCGTGAGAGTATAAAAATCATATATTTATTTGCCAAAAATACAGCTTGGGCGAGTGAGAAATTGGAGCTCAACGATAATCATTGGAAGATGGTTATGAGAGAAAAAATTTGTAGTCCCACATAGGAAAAATATGAAAGTAAAAACCACTTTATATAGAATTACACACTTGGAATTGTGTAATCATGTGTAGCATAGAAACTCTCTCCACGTGCACGCGCAATGGGTGCAAATCTCGGACCGAAATTGCCTTCGAACCTTGAACTTGTGTGCGGGCGCGACCTGCGTACACGAATGTCGGACCGAACGGAGCAAAAATTGGCCCCTTTGGAAAGCTCATGTTTTGCAATTTTTTTCTTGCTTTCTCCACTGATTTTTGAGTTTCTGAAACTTCCAAAACTCCCAAAAATTGAAGTGACTCCAATGTTAATTGTCATAGAGTTAATGGCAGATTTATGCTATATTAAATCTCAAGTTTTTCAACAATTAAACATGTGAAAAAATACACGAAATTCTCTCTGCACGAAAAAAAAATTCCCAAATTCTGTGGTCGTTCTTTCTGTCCAGTGAAGTCATCATGGTGGTGATATTGTTCAAACGCTAAATCAATTCGTCGGAGTAGTTTCTGTAGTGCTCAGATTCTGCTGATTTTGCCATTGTATCTTAGGAAACAAATGCTCGGACTAGACCTCAAGCACTTACGGTGAGGGGGCGAATTTGTTTTAAGGAAACTGTGATTACACAGGCCTCGGTTTAAAGGTCTATTTTCAGATTTATATGCTTTCCAGTTTAAATCTCTGTGCATTTCTTTATTTGCATGTTTACATACTTTCTAGATTTATTTAACTTTCAGTTTAAATCTTTATCTTCTGGAATTTATACTACGTTTGTGTTTCTGCAAATAATATAATTGTTGTACTTATTCAATTAATTTAATTTGTTTTAATTCTCACAATTTAGATAATATTTTGTATATACGAACCGAGATATGAAATCGTGTTTATGAAAATTCAAATTCTGTGTTATTTAAATTATTTTATGAAAACAAACAGTTTGTCTAAAATCTGTGTTGTTTAAGTTATCATAAAGTTTCTACAAATTCTGTTGTTATGTCACTGCCAAATACGGTAAGCTGCCTGGCATATACAGTAAGCTGTCATATACGGTGAATTAAACTGCCAAATATGGTAAGCAATTGTCAAATACGATAAATGTGAATCCGGTGTCTAAAATACATATACGGTATATGAGAACCCGATTCCACTCTATGCACTACCAATTAAATTTACCAACATGTTCTTTCCCCAATATACATATATTTAGATTGGATTATGCAAAACGGATTTTGGGTTACTTAAATCATATATTTAGAAATCGTTTAGAGAAAATTCAACTTTTATAATTTTTGCTGATAATGTCTTATTGTAATAAGATTTGTTGTGCTAAGAAGATATTTAAAATGAAAAATTCAATCAAATTATAAATGTAACCAAATGTATGTTTGTTATAAGCAAATGATTGTTGATACTTCCATAATTATTGGTTCTTAACTCTATGCAAGTGCAGAAAATTGGCCAATGGTTAAATATGTTTCTGCATTATCATTCATGCTTTTCTTGATCAAACCAACTAGCTTTCAGTGGTGCTTTCTGGTACGTTACTCTATCCGAACAATTTATGACATGTTTTATTTGCTTACTACGAAAATAGCTATCAAAGTAAGCATGATAGTACCATCATTGTGAAACACAATTTGTTGCCCTGCAATTTTATGATTATCATCCTTTTTGCATATGGCAACCCCAAGGACATGAAAATGCGATAATGGAAAATTTGGTAAAGGAATTTAAACGTGTTGGTTCTTACATTTATCTTTACGCTTCAATGTTCACTCTCTCGACCCTTCATCACTTAACGAGAGCAAAAATTTTAGCTAACCCTTTATGTAGTTTTACTGTGCAGAAGAAGCAAGGAAAGGTAGAAGTGTCACAAAGATTACGATGTTTTCAAGAAAGTAATTACATGGATCCAAGTCAAGGTCTGTGTTTGGGTGCGCTCTTTGACATCGCAGCAACAAATGTAAAAATTCTTGTACATTTTAAAAGATACCTTTGGAAATTCAATAGTTCATTACATCTGATGGAAATCGGTCTGTGCTAGGGACTTGATACGGGCAGAAGACTTTGTATCTTTGGCTTCGGTTGCTCCATTGAGATGCTTAGTGATGTTGTGGAAGACACTGTTCTGGAGCACGGTGGAGAGGTACATTCTAGTAGTCTATGTTTTAGAATTTCTGGGGAAGGAATTTGTCTATTGTTGTGGCATATTAGAACACTGATTAGACTTGCCCAGGTCCTATTGACTAAGAGCAGTAGTTAAGCCATTAGCATCCAATTGCTCAATGGAAATATGTTACTTGTTTCCTGTCCAATTTTCTGTTTTATATTTTTATTTTTATTTTTTAGAGAAAATTAAGAAGCTACTACTTGTATTCCCTTCCTTAGGAGAGACCTTTAATATCTGACTCCTTGTTTCTGTAAACCTTGTACACAATTGGCATAAACCAAGGCTTTCATATGTCAGCAGTTAGATTGTCGGAGAAGAACATTGTACTGGGGTTCAGTCCGATTTCACATGCGAGGAAATAATTTTGTAATATTACAAGTTTCTGGGAATTGAACTTGTTCCTCTTTCATTATTTATCTTAGGGAGGTTGACTCGATGGTTTATGGTTATGTGTTGGTATGCGTAGTATTCATTGGGAGATGCTTATTATAAACTAGATGGATCATTTGGGCCAACGGCACAACATTATTTTCATTTTAATTGCTTATTGAAATAAATCAAATACATGAAAATCTCTTATGATAAAGTATAATTTTTTTTCCTAAAACAAGTAGCTAAACTTGTTAGTTTTAACATTGTTTCTATTAGAATCTCCTGCACTCTCTTTTTCTCTCCTTAGGTTTATTTGCAAGAGTAACAGTTTGGAAGTGTATTATTATGTTTGGGGTCAATTTAATAATGCCAGTAATTTATAGATGGCCTATGGCTAAATGGTGTTGCACATAGGGAAATGCCTAGGAAAAGCTAAATTACCCCCACATATCATAAAGGTCGTTGGCTTCTGTGATCCAAATTTTTCTCTCTAATGACCTTTGGTGGCGGGGAGTTGCTAGATTGTTGGATTACATTGTTCGGGCAGTATTCTCTGCGTTGTTTGAGCTATTGACTAATCTGCTCCTATTATTGGACATTCATGGCTATATTATAATTTTATCTATATGTTGGATAAGTAGCTCATGTACAGTCAAGAACCAGGGGAAAGTTAATCTGTCAGATTTCAAGTTTGAGAGCACCGGTTAATGATGTACATTGGTCAGATGTAAACTTGTATTTAATACATAATGTCGAACCATACATTTTACATTTGGGGAGTATACAATTCTATAGTTTACTTTCTTCAACTGTTCATTTCTGTGATGCTTGGACTCTTCATTTCGGTCGAAGTATCCGTGTCGACCCGACACGACACAGGTATGTGATATGGGGTGGACACGGCAAATCATGACTTGACGGCGATGAAGAAGCGGGCTTCTTCTTTGAATCTGAGTCCTATGAATCATCACCGGCTATGAAGCCAGCAAATGGCGATGTGGTACAGCTGCTAGTGCTACTTTGCGCGAATTTATAGGTTGGAGGACGAAGTCTTGGAGAGGACACCAGTCACCACCCGTCGCGTGAAGTGAAGAATAGGGAAAGGCAAGACAATGAGTTTGTAGGGCTTTTTTTCAACTATGGTCCTTTTGTTGAGGTGGGTCTTTTTTAAGATACTAGTCGCTATCACGTGCGTTGCACGAATTTTGTATTTATCATATTTTTATTAGTGTATGAATTTTAATTTTTTTGAAAGTTTTTGAAGTAATATCTAAAAATATTTCCATGATATAAGAAAATAATTGTAAAATATTTTTACAATTGCATAGCAGTATGTTATCTAGAAAAGATATGCTTGTATATTTCATGCTTGAATAAGAAATATATAAACCATTTTGCTTGTATTTTTTGATAGTGTTGATATGATTGAATTGAATGTAAAGATTATATTTCTAAATTTTGAATAATTCAATATTGTAAAATTGAAAAAAAATTCTCCGCACAGTGTGAGAGAGTTGAACCAAGTGTGAAGTAAAAATAAAAAATAAAAAAAGGTGTGGAGAGAAAAAAACATCTCCGCACAATGCGGAGAGAATTAAATAAATTTTATACATTTATAACAAATTATAAATCCATATATGCAGCTTACCGTATTGGCAGGCAGCTTACCGTTTATGCTGCATATCGTATTTGCAGCTTACTGTATTTTCAAACAACTTACCGTATTTGTACATTACCATATGTGCTGCCTATTGTATTTGCTGCCTACCGTATTTGCAAATAACTTACCGTATTTGCAGCTTACAGTATATATTGCCTACCGTTTTTGTAACTTATCGTATATGTTGCCTACCGTATTTGCAGCTTACTATATTTTTATATATCGATTTTTGCACTTACAAATACCTAGAATGCAGAACACCGTACATTCACTTACCAAATCGAATTTCAAAAAAATTTCCAGATTTTTATTTTTTAAACATAAGTATAAAATAAATATTAAATAGATATAAAGCACAATATAAATACATATGGATATGGTGCTCAATTTTCAATTTTTCAATATTGAATTACATAAAATTTAGAAATATAATTTTCACATTCAACTCAATTATATCAACACTATCGAACAATACAAACAAAATAATTTGTATAATTTCGTATATTTTTTATTCAAGTATGAAATATACAAGTATATTTTTTCTAGATGACACAATACTGTTATACAATTGTAAAAATAATTTGTAATTATTTTCTTATATCATGGAAATATTTCTAGATATTGCTTCAAAAACTTTCCAAAAAACTAAAATTCATACACTAATAAAAATACGATAAATGCAAAATTCGTGCAATACACGTGACAGTCACTGTGCGGAAAGGTTTTTTTTTTAACTTCGCACAATGCGGAGAGTTGGAAGTTTTTTTTTTTTTTTTTAACTTCGTACTGTACGGAGAGTTTGCCAACTCTCCGCACTGTGCGAATTTTATTTTTTATTTTTTGCTTTTTTTACTCCGCACTATACAGAGAGTCCGTACTTTGTGAGGACAGTGTCCACACAGATTGTGCGGACTGCTCACACAGAATGTCATCTCTCCGCACTATGCGGAGAGTTTTGTCGTGGTGTTTGTCATCTCTTCGCACTGTGCGGAGAAATTTTTTTTTTTTTACTTCGTCCTGTACAGAGAGTTTGCTAACTCTCCGCACTATACGGAAAGTTTTTTTCTTCCTTTTTTACTCTGTACATGGTTTGTCATCTCTCAACACTATGCGAAAAGTTTATTTTTATTTTTTTTTAAAACTCATGTGCGAAGAGTTTTTTTTGGCTCATGGCAGTTTATATTTACTAAAATTATTATTATTATTTTAATGCTAGTTACACGATGTGCGGAAAAATATTTGTTTGACATAATTATTTTTTTAATGCTAGTGGAATGATGTGTGGAAGAACATTTGTTTGATAAATAAAAAATGACATCATGCATAGTAAAATTGGATTCATTTACTATTGCATGAATAGTAGATCATCCTTCCCCTTTTTATTAGAAGTTAGATTAGGCCCATTATCTGTTGTTGAGGTTAATTACAATTAGGAATCTATTTTGCCTCAGCCTCATATGATACGACATTTGCTGAAAGTCGGAGTTTGATTAGGAAAATTTTCATTGGAGGTGACCATACTTTGATTAAATTTTCGTTTTAGTCATTCAACCTTTTTTCTAATTAAAATTCACATAACTATTATTTAACTCTTTACATGTGAATTTTTGGGGAAAAATGAAGTTTGAAAGACGTATCTGTGATCAAAATTTGTACTCTTTTTAACCATATTTTCGTATCCTACATTTTTAAAAATAAAAGATCTGACACTTAGATACGTATCCATACCCGATATTCGTACCCAAGTCCGACATCACAGGTTCATTTCTATCCTTCACTCATCAAAGTCCTATTTCAATATTCAAGTTTTGGCTACAGAGAAAGCATCTAAGGGCGGGTTGCATGAAAAACTAACCATGACGGTTGTTGTGCCATTGCTTTGGGGAGTTCCTCTAACTTCTGAGACCTTTCACCTTACTGTTTGTAGCGGTGGAGGGATAGTAGATAAGGTCTATTGCAATGGGACTTCCTGTAAATAATTTACTAAGCTTTTCTAGCCACTGTTTGTGCATTTGTAAAGGGTAATTGACACAAAACATCCCTACCTTTCAATTTTATTGTGGAAAACGTCATTATCTTTCATTTTTTGGTATTTTTGCCCTTACCTTCCACATTTATTTGTGCTGAACGTCATTTTCACCAATTTTTAACATAAAATGACCAAAATACCCTCCCATTTAAATAAAACCAAAAAAATAAATAAATTACAATCTTACTCCTAAATGTTTTAAAAAGTGCAAGTAAGTCCAAATAATTATTAAAAGGCCTAATAGCACAAAATGTCCATACGTTTGGCCTATAGTGTGCAAAACGTCCATACGCTTCAAATTGATGAAAATGACGTTTTTTTGCAATGAAACATAGAAATAGGGATGAAACGCAAAAATATTGAAATGTAGGGACCTTTTTCGCAAGAAGTGTCAAACGTAAGGATTTGTTTGCTATTAGACCTTATAAAAAAAAAAAAAAAAAAACTCTCTCTCTCTCTTCTCCTCCAAATAGGAATGCCACGTTAGAAGTGAAAAAACTCCGACTAACCAACACCCAAATCGTCAAACTTCTATATCGCTGAACTATCTGTTAATATTTTAAGACCATGAAGAGAGACACCCTAGTAAGTATAATCGATTGGTGTGTTGGAAATGGCATTGGTCTTTCTAGAACAGGTGATGCCGCCAGTATTTGCTAGTTGAGTATTTTGGCTTGCAATTCCGAAAAAATATATTGGCACGAAGGTTTCAAGGTTGGATGTTGGGTGGTATGTGTAAAGAGAAATGAGTTTTTTTCAGTGGTATGGTGGTCCAGTTGTTTGGGTGGTGGTTTGCTGAAATTTTTTAACTTTTAAGATGGTTGACCCATTTGGAGAAGAAGAGAGAGAGAGAGAGTTGTTATTTTTAATATTTTAATAAGGCCTAATAGCAAAAAAATCCCTATGTTTGACACTTCTTGCGAAAAACGTCCCTACGTTTCAATTTTTTTACGTTTTCATCCCTATTTCAACATTTTATTGCGAAAAACATTATTTTCAACAATTTGAAACGTATGGACGTTTTGCACACTATAGGCAAAATGTAGGGATATTTTGTGCTATTAGGCCTTTTAATAATTATTTGGATTCACTTACACTTTTTAAAATATTTAGGAGTAAGATTGTAATTTATTTTTTATTTTTCTTTTCTTTTTTTGGTTTTATTAAAATGGGAGGGTATTTTGGTCATTTTATGTTAAAAATTGGCGAAAAGGACGTTCAGCGCAAAGAAATGTGGAAGGCAAGGACAAAAATGTCAAAAATGAAAGATAGGGACGTTTTCCACAATAAACTTGAAAGGAATAGACGTTTTGTGCCAATTACCCCGTTTGTAAATATCTGCCTACAACTTTATACAAACTCTAGGAAAGTATTTAACTGTGACAAAGTTAATATCATTCAATCTATCATTCTTATTTTGTGTCCAGAATTTTAAATATATCTTTACCTTTGAACAGGATTATCAGAGTTATATTGGCTTGATGTAAGGTGCAGTTTTTGGGAGACAATATAAGATCACAACTGACCGTGGACACTATAGTAAACAATATTTAGCTTTCTCTTTTTCTTTCTTCAGTGTTATCTAATCTACGTTATCAAACATGGTACTAGAGTGGATTCTCAATTTCATTATGATAAATTTAATGAGTCCACTTTTTACGTTTTAATATCAGGTTAACTCGTATCATCTAACAACTTACACGGTAAAAGATAAGAAAGTAAGCTATTTGTTTATATTATGTATTTAATTATTAAACTACTGGTTTGTTAGTTGCAACCTCTGTAAACTCTTTTCTTATTTGAAGACACTGTGGTATCACGTTACATCAAATCAAACTGTCCAATAACCAACTAAGGCATCATAATATCTTTTGGCTGGATGGCCTCTGGGATACTTCCCATGAGAATCTCTTACTTACCCTGCAATTTCTAGTCAACTGACAAGATACAAATAGGAAATTGGATGAAAAACACTCAAAGAGCATGTTTGGAATAATTTTGAGAATTAATTTTTGCGTTGTGCTATGGGTACATTATGGACACATAATGCTCACATGGTGCCCCCTATTGGAGGGGCGCCTGGAATAATTTTGATAATTAATTTTTGGGTTGTGCTATGGGTACATTATGGACACATAATGCACACATGGTGCCCCCTATTCGAGAGGCGCCTGGCCCACCCGGCACCCCTTCAATAGGGGGCACCATGTGCATTATGTGTCCATAATGTACCCATAGCACAACCAAAAAATTAATTCTCAAAATTATTCCAAACAGGCTACATAATGCACACATGGTGCCCCCTATCGGAGGGGCGCTTGGCCCACCCTGCACCCCTCCAATAGGGGGCACCATGTGTGCATTATGGTGTCCATAATGTACACTAAGCATTATTCTTAATTTTTTGATCATTAAGAGAAAAGTAGAGTCATCTGTAAGAGAAAAAGTCAAAAATAACTCCCAAACAGTCTGCAAATCTCAACAAAATAGCTACGTGCAATCACACGTCTAATTTCGTGAAACTATAATTTGCTTTCGAGCTTGGATGGGTGCTAATAAATTCGAAGCGAGAAATTAGCATATGTTTGGCAAGGAATGAGGGATAGTATTTATGGGTGTTATGAAATATTATGTAAATAAGAAATGATTCGAGTCTCCATTATTGAACATGTGCTAAAGATTGAAAAATTGTATAATAGTTTGGGAAGTTTCACCGCTTCGCCAATAATGGGAGAATAATCTCGCGAGAGTACAACTGTCAATCTCCACCGACACGTGTTTTGCCAGCAAATAATGTATTTGACAATTACTTCCGATGCCAACAAATCCTAACCGTCTATCACTGCATATGTTCCAATTGGGACCCACCGCGGTAGACTGATTGATAGGCTTTGTAGGGTAGTTGGTGGAGAGATTATGAGCGAGTGTATATATATATATCGCCACATCTATACACAACCACGCATATTTCCATTTCCTCTTTCTACCATTAATCTCTTTGCAGATCGCAACTTTGTTTTTTCCATAAAGGTAAGCAGGCTTCGTACTCAGGCAATTATGATTTTTTTCCAATTAGATTCAAATCCGGTAATAGGGAGTTCTTGCTTTCTTATATCTTGTTTGTTTTTTGTACTGTACATTGATTTTACCAATTACGTAATGTTCTCTTGATCCCCGTTGTACGTTCTATGTAGATCGCACTGTGGGCAAGAAATCGTTTTTCAGTGAACGATCTGGAATTCAATGTATGACAAGAGATTTGATTTTTTTTAATTTTTTTTATCCCTGGCAAAAGCATTAAATGATTGCATATCGAATGAAACGTAAAATTATTGAGTGATTTTGGTTTTGGCGGATCGTATTTCAACTTCTTACAGTGTTCAGTGGATATTGTTGAGTAGTGTTATCTGATTTCAATGTGACTACTGTCAACTCAAAGAAAAAGATAATTCGGTTTTTCTAAACAGAAAAAGGATAGTTTTCTAAATTTGCTAATCTCGTGTACAATTTTCT
>NC_036247.1:5817605-5821628 GCF_002742605.1 Olea europaea var. sylvestris
AAAATTCGTAGTCTGGAGCATTAATTATGTTACAAGGTGGGATATTGTTCTTGTTACAGAGGAAAAATGTGGTGCGTCAAAATGTACTTCTAAGATGTAAATTCCAACATAGAAGTGCAAGAACCTAACGACATATTGAAATGCCTTGTTTCAGAAACCAATTGATATGTCAATTTCTTCCATGAAATTTTTAGGTGTTGTAAAACTGTAGATAGGCGACATACAATTATGATTTGCAGTTGTTCTTAAAAGCCACAAGTATACAATTTGCCTCTTAAATCTAAACGTTAAATCATTTTGACATTATATTGAGATGTATAGATCATTAGGGGTGGCATTATTTACTATTTTGGGGAGCATCACATTGAATATGGAAATAATTCACACGTTTGTTATTATTTGAATTTTCAAATGTCTAACACATATATCTACATGTTCTCTGAATGATTTTCAGAGGGGACATGGACATGGAAACCTTCCTTTTCACCTCAGAGTCTGTCAATGAAGGCCATCCTGACAAGCTTTGCGACCAAGTCTCAGATGCCATTCTTGATGCTTGCCTAGAACAAGATTCAGAGAGCAAAGTTGCTTGTGAAACCTGCACAAAGACTAATATGGTCATGGTCTTTGGAGAAATCACAACCAAGGCCAATGTAAATTATGAGAAGATAGTTCGAGATACGTGCAGGGGCATTGGCTTCACATCACCTGATGTTGGTCTTGATGCGGACAACTGCAAGGTGCTCGTAAACATCGAGCAACAGAGTCCTGACATTGCCCAGGGAGTTCATGGTCATCTGACCAAGAAACCTGAGGAAATCGGAGCTGGTGACCAAGGTCACATGTTTGGCTATGCCACTGATGAAACACCGGAGCTCATGCCCCTCACTCATGTCCTTGCCACCAAGCTTGGTGCCAAGCTCACTGAAGTAAGAAAGAACAGGACTTGCCCATGGCTGAGACCTGATGGCAAGACCCAAGTTACTGTTGAGTACAGGAATGATGGTGGTGCAATGGTTCCTATTAGAGTACACACCGTTCTTATCTCAACCCAACATGATGAGACCGTAACAAATGAAGAAATTGCTGCAGATTTGAAAGAGCATGTAATCAAGCCCGTCATCCCTGCTCAGTACCTTGATGAAAACACGATCTTCCACCTCAACCCATCTGGTCGATTTGTTATTGGTGGACCCCATGGAGATGCAGGACTCACTGGTAGAAAAATTATCATCGACACCTATGGTGGTTGGGGTGCTCATGGTGGGGGTGCTTTCTCCGGTAAGGATCCTACAAAGGTAGATAGGAGTGGTGCTTATATTGTTAGGCAGGCTGCGAAGAGTGTGGTGGCTTCAGGACTTGCTCGCCGGTGCATTGTGCAAGTTTCTTATGCAATTGGTGTTGCTGAACCACTCTCAGTGTTTGTTGATACCTACAAGACAGGTAAGATTCCCGATAAGGACATACTGGTTCTTATTAAGGAGCAGTTTGACTTCAGGCCAGGAATGATCGCCATCAATCTTGATTTGTTGAGAGGAGGCAACTTAAGGTACCAAAAAACAGCTGCTTATGGTCATTTTGACCGTGATGATCCCGATTTCACCTGGGAAACCGTCAAGATCCTCAAGCCTAAAGCTTGAGTACGTGGTTTACCAGCTGGACAATGTTTCCTCAAGTTGATTTCATGTGGAAATCGAAGTGGTTACAGATTAATAAATAAGGTTCATTGGGCATATTAACGTTACAATTTCATTTCCAGGACTCCATTATGGCGGGACTTTAGTGGTTTTAGTGATTTAGCTCGAGGAACCGGAGCTGGAGTATATGTTTTTTGTCTCTTTTTTTCCCCTTTCTTTTCTATTGTATCTCCCTTGTTAGGGAATTATTGTTTGGAGGTATTTCGCAAAACTCTTTTGTTTCATTTGATCATTTTTTTTAACCATTTCAATTGGAGTTGAATTATGGATGGCGGATTTATTTATGAGTATTAATATTTACCATTTGCTTCAGGTTAACAAATGCTGCATTGAAGTAAACTTGTTCTGTAGTCTATACTTTTACCCATAGATTTCTAGTCGAGGAACAATGCAAATATGAAGGGTTCTTAAGTGTTTTAGGCTAAGTTGCAGCATCCCCAACCTATTGTGTGCTGTTGCACTTTTAGCCCAACCTTTGTTCTCTTGACATTAAGCTCCTGAACCGCCATTTTTTGGTGCAAATGATAGAAAAACTATACCAGCTATTAGTGTTCTAAAATGAGCGCATATGTTCAAGACGTTTTCGAAATGTCTCACATATGGGATATGCTCGTGATAATGCGTTGACTGCATATGCACATTTAAAAGCCAAAATGTGTACGTATTTTTGTTTAGAAATTGTGTCGAAATTAGCCTAGCAAAAGTCCAGTTCATTTTTACACTAAAATTTCTATATTACTACTATATATGAATTTTTTTAGAAACCATAACTGAAAATTTCAAGAGGAAAGAAAATGGTGATATTAACTCCATATGCTAAATATATGGAGATTCAAATTCAAACAACAAATGATTATTACTAAGCAATTAACATTACAATAGGGATTACTCATAATCGCAGAGGTTGTAGTAAGGTCTTCACTGTTGTGCAATCTGAAATTTGATTAATCAGAATTGTGTTTCATATTTTTCCTTTATAGAGATTACATGTAATTATATCAATTTCTAACATATCCTAACTAATGCAACACAAATAATTCACTTTATTTCGATTTTTGTAAACCAATTTATAGGCCAGTTTGATATTGAATGCGAATTTGGTCAAATATCACGAGTTTCATTTTGTCCAGAATCCATTTGCTAAAAATTTTAATTATACATATTTACATCACCTATTGAAATTAAACTAACAAGAGCATATGAATTATGTAATGTCTATAACTTTTTTTTTTCTGTTGCACTTAGAACTGTGAGTTGAATTTATATGACCATCCCACTTATATAAATGAATGAAGCCCAATATATATGTAATATAGTTGACAATATCTATATCGGAATAACTTATGCTATTCATCAATTGAAAATTTTAAGATTTCACTACTTATTCACTATGGTAGTGTGTTGTATTGGATTACACATAATTAAAAATATAGTTAAGATTGTTGTTTTTCTTATAATTACCAACTCTTATAACACCAACACTCACGAATTCATATATGTGATTGTGCTATATTCTATTTATGGTATATCTTCTAGGGAAAATTGCAGCCGAAGTACCAAACATTTCGTTTATTAGCAAACTTTGTCCAAACCTTTATTTTGTGCCACACACGAAACCAAACCTTTCAAAAACTCGCGGTGAAATTCCAAATGGATGGAAACTGTTAATTTGACCGTTAGTTGGCCAAAGATTTAACATTGACCATTATTTTGACTAACTTTAAAAGGATAAAATGGTAACTTTACATTTTTCAACCAAAAAAATAATTACAATATATCAATAATTAAATCAAAATACAAAAACACGATTCATCTTCTTCTCCATTCACCCCTACCCACCCACTTCACAAAACCAAATCCCACCAAAAAATCGGCACCCACCCATTAGTTCATTTCTGCAACAATGGTTTTGAATTCCAACAGAGTGGAGCACTTTTCTGGCGGAAACAGCGGCACCACAACCACCATAACAATTTCTGGAGATGCAATGCTGCCGTTGGAAACCCATGAAGTGTGCTTGCCACCGCACAAAACCACTGTTCAGAAACTCCAGTAGAGGCTCTCAGAAATATTTTTCCCCAACGATCCACTTCACGAATTTAAGAACCAAACATGGTTTAGAAAATTACTTCTTGGACTTCAGTATTTCTTCCCAATTTTCCAGTGGGCAACTAATTATAATATTAAGCTTTTGCGATCTGATGTCATTTCTGGGCTTACAACTAATTACAGCTGCAATTTTCCCTATTAATAATTAAATCAAAACACAAAAACACTATTCATCTTCTTCTCCATCCCCTCCCCCCCCCCCACCCACTCCCCCCCA
>NC_036247.1:5821731-5841954 GCF_002742605.1 Olea europaea var. sylvestris
GTGCGTGGGTGGGTGGGTGGGTGCGTAGGGGGTGAATGGAGAAGAAAATGAATAGTGTTTTTGTATTTTGATTTAATTATTGATATATTGTAATTATTTTTTTGGTTGAAAAATGTAAAGTTACCATTTTATCCTTTTAAAATTAGTCAAAATAATGGTCAATGTTAAATCTTTGGTCAACTAACAGTCAAATTAACAGTTTCCATCCATTTGGACTTCCACTGCAAGTTTTTGAAAGGTTTGGTATCGTGGATGGCACAAACTAAAGGTTTGGGCAAAGTCTGCTAATAAACGAAAGGTTTGGAATTTCGGCTGCAATTTTCCTTATCTTCTACCTTGTCTTGTTGCAGTAATGGACTAGTGAATATCTTCATGCAAATCAAGAATTTTTGGACTACTTATACCAGTTGGATGCAAGTGTCTCCACCTCTATTATGAATTACATGAACGAGATAAAAATCTAGAATCGGTTTGATTGAAGTATGGATGTCGATTTCTTTGGCACGATTTCATACAAAAAATAAGATTTTGATATGAATAAAACTACAAATTTGATAGATTCCTATGATGATTCAAGATGATGGGTGATTTTAGGATTATTTTTTTTAGTAAATAGAAAGACTGTGATTGGAATTTTCTTTTGGCAAGTTAAGCGGATGATTTGGTATGTGTTTGATGGATTGATTAAGGTCAATGAGCATATTAATTGATGAGAGATATTTTTTTCAATTATAATTTTTACTATAAAAATTGCAATATTTTTGGAATAAGTAATATCTAAAAGTAAAATGTGGATTTAAATAAAAAATAATGTATGTGGCAAAATTTCCACTTTCTATAACTTAACGATCAAAAAAAAAAAAATGAATTGAGCCCAATAAACATAAAATATTACCGCAAATGACCCAAGTCCATGAATTATATATAGCAATATGTAGAGTTTACAAATTTAGCCTTATCGACAACTGAGGCGGTCACTTGTAAGTACTTCGTGTTGTGACCAATTTTCATCCCAAAATATCGAAATCAATTTTCACTCACATTCTTCCTTAATGTGTGGATGCCTGCATATTTTAAAATTTGTAAATTATTTGTAGATCCATATAACATGGAAAACAGGAAACCCCAAGTCGTCCATTGAACATTCAGAATCCTAGTATTTATTGGAAATTGTTATGAAATGACTCGTGTGGCTATTTTTAGTTGATTTAAGAAGCATTTAATATGGATGTACCATAACACAATCTCTCGATTGATGCCATTTCATGTCATGATTGAGTTGTTGCACTTAAATCTGTATTAACTTGTACATCATGCAATCCATTGCAGGGAGACCCACAAGTTGGGCCTTCTCAAGATGACTCCAAATTCTAATGTGGTCTACCATCTGTTTTTATGTTCTTTAAGGGGGAAAATAAAAATTTTATTAGCAAAAGTTGCATCAAATAATTGTTCAAAAAACTTTAATGATGCAACCAATCCAATTCTACTTAAAAATTAAAGAATTTTGTAAAGAAAAATTAAATAAACAGTGCAATACACAAACCTTTTGTGCTATACTATTCGCCGCACCATACCAACTATCAATATTTTTAGTTGAGGGAGGAAAGGGGACTAGAAGGAAGAGTGGTCCGTTCATTCATTAGAGAACTGGAGATGGCTCCAAAATTTGATGCGGTATTTCGTCTTCCTTTTTTTTCTCTTTTACTAAAATAATTCTAAAAAGAAAAAATTGGCCAAATAATTTTGCAAAGGTTTTTATAATGCAGGAGAATAGGGTCTAACATCTAATATTATTTGAACACGAAGCAGAAGGGAAATGACCAAACATAAGATATACACAGCAGGCATATGGGAGGATTATGAAGCACCAGGATTCATTTCTACCACTCAATTTTATATTATCTTACATAACCCAAAAAAAAAAAAAAAGAAAAGAAAAGAGTTTTTTCTTCCGTTTTTTTTTTTTAATTACCATGTGAGACTACATAATGACAATATTAATGTTTGCAAAAGAAGCAAACATCAATCTGTGCCAGCCAACATAACTGATTCAAACAATAAAATATCACCTTTAAACCTTTTGCTTTCAAATTTTGACTCAATAATAGAGATGTCTCTTATCAACTAGTAACACTCTCCGTCAATAAATGAAATTTTTGGCATGAATAACATATTAAGATTAAAAAAAATAAAAAAAATCTTAAACATCTTACTAATTGCTACAAGCAAGCTTGATATGTACAGCTGCGAAATTGAGTTGCAGTGTCCACCGCCCGCCAAAAAAAATTAATGTACAGATGTAACTCAATAACTTGTTTAGATGCCCACCTGAACCTGCAAACAAACAATATAACAAGATAAAAAGGCAGTATATTTTCTCAGGTTTAATTGAACATTACGATTTCCCCCTCTACGTTTACAAAAATCCATCTCAAGTAGCTCAACATTATTTGCTTACAAGACTCCACTTGAGTCTTTTGCTCATAGAGTAGGCAAGTAGATTAGCAGAATAGAAGTCTCATGTCTGTTATTTTCAATAACATTTGTTCAATCCTCCTTGGCAGAATTCAACAGGTACACATAATGTTGGATCTCAAGTATTTATGGGATATAGGACTTGGTGCCTAGTAGAGCATACAAAAATCTTGGTAGGATAGGATCAAAAGGGTTAATGGAAATCTATTATACAATAATATGATCACGTAAAACCGATGTGTAATTTCTAATAAACAAGGATCCTGTCAATTTCCAGAGAAATAATTACACAAAAACAATATACTAAGCAGACACGTCTCTCAGTACTGAATCTTGATATCATATTGCAATGAGCGGTCTGACTATGAGACTTGAAGACCTAGGGAAAACAGAGGTGGTTGNTCTCAGTACTGAATCTTGATATCATATTGCAATGAGCGGTCTGACTATGAGACTTGAAGACCTAGGGAAAACAGAGGTGGTTGGCAGGATCTTTCTAATTAACTTTTGGGAGTGGATGATCAGATAACCTGTACGCAACTTTTGGGGAATGTATGTGGGTGGGTCTTCAACTGAAACTTCATCGATGAAATTTCCACGGTAAAGCCTCGAATGATAAAGGAAGAAACCAATCAAAATCACCCAGCTGCAGAAAGAGAATAAACAGGCCACCAATAACTGAAGAGCGACACAACATTTAATTGGTGAATAAGTTAATAATAGATCACATGAATTTAATAATTCACCAATTAAATGGTGTGCTATGTCATCGGTACTTAACATAAGCTAAACATTGGTTCTTAGGGGATCATTTCCGTAAATATATATATATATAGAGAGACAGAGTTCTAAAAACCGAGCAAAATAATTTTACTTAAGAATAATAAGCAATGCATGCAGCATAATAGTACTAAAATGCACATGATAAGAGCTCTGGCAATATTACCTCAGAGGAGTTTAGTTGAGAATAGTTGCAATGAATCCTCGGCCAAGCAGCTAAGTAGTCCTGAGTTTAAAATACTTGCATATTTCATGTCCCGAATAGGATATTTTCGAGATCGAAGATGCTGAACAACTGTCAAAGACGGTAAATCTTGCAACACCAATTCACTTGTTACTTCATCCGCAGAAGCAAACAAAGGGTTCTGAGACACTCCATCTACGATTGCAGATTTCGGCAGTCGGATACCACTCACATTGGCACAAGTCGCTCCTAATTTTTCATATCTGCCACCCACTCTCTTGTAAAGGACATGAGATCCCCGTACCCCTTCCCCAGAAATAGAAGTAGAAGCACTAAGTGTAGGTTGAGAAATAGTCAAATCACCAGAAAACTCAATTTTAGGACGAAATGAAGCAACAATGTCATCTCTAGAGGGACCATAAGCAAGAGATATGCAAACTCCTTGATTCTCTGATTCTGGAATTAAATATGGCCTGCGATAAAGATTAAAATGAAAATGTATAGGAATCCTATCCTTAAATAAAATCTGTGATACTTGTGCTAGTCTGTGTGCTCCAAAGCACCCAGTCTAGGAGGAATCAATAAAAGAGAGCAGAACTTTTTCAAACATTGCAAAAACGCCATCTTGCACACAGATATCTTTGTACTGATATGTCGCAATAAGGAGACTGGTGACTAGGATGAAAACAGGACAGGCAGGAAATAAACAAATAAAACTTAAGAACCCTTTCATTGCCATACACACAATGCCTCACTCCAATCATTCAACTCATAAAGGTTCTCGAAGGCTGCTCAGAATATGCAGAAAGTTCAATTACCCCATTTAACTCAAATTATTCAAGCTGTATTATATTGAAACTAAAATGGGACAACAAATTTTTTAAAGAGCAGAAACTTCAACAAGATTCGATGTTGTGTATTAAAGTAACTCCTTTAGCAATGCCATATTCCCTTTAACACCAGATGCATTTAAGGAATGAATAGCTTCTGGGAAACAAAAGAGCCCCATCTCAATATACACAGTTGTTCTATCATGTTCCTTCTTTTTGTACCTTTTCCTCCTTTTTATAATTGTACAAAGCAAATAGAAAGAAAGAAAGAATGGCTGAAAGATATTAATAATGCAATTTCCTAGGCATGCGCAAACAAAAACAAAACTTGAAAAAATATTCTCCAAAATGAAGGAAAGGAAGAAAACACTGTATAGTTTTCTTTTATTATCTATACATCCAAATAGAAGGAAGAATTAAAATGTGCCCCTGTCATGTACTTAAAGAAAATGACTTCAGCCCTAATCAATCTGCCCAAAGATAACATTGGTGAAAAACAAGATAAAAGAGGTTCAGGGTGTGTGCTTGCCAAGGTTCTAGATTTCAAGCAACACTTCTGCCCTATGTCAAACAAACAACAATTCCTTCTAAAACAACTTATAGAGAAAATAGAATTCTTTCGAACTACTAACTGAGAAAACAGCGCTTTCTCTACTTCCCAACAGAAAATCAAAGATAAGCTCTAACGAAAAAATCATCAAAACTCCTTGGAAATACTAGATTGCAATCACTTTGATCTCATATAGATTAAAAAAAGGAAAGGAAGAGAGGACTATCAAAAAATTGTTCTCTTCAATCCCTTCCAATCCAAGAATGTCTTTAACTCTTAGGATTCAAATCTACAGGACCAAACGAACAGTGTACAGCATGATTTAAAGAAAACAAAAACTACCTTCCTCCACTTCTACCAAAATCCCAATGACATAAACCAACTGACGAGGCAGTAAGGACACCTTTAACACCACAGCTGACAGTTGAATCTGCAGAAAGAGAGTGCACAGTATGAATTGGGCTGTCCGTCAACCCAGTAATGGATTCCACAGGCCTCATGGTTTGACGCATGTCAAACTGCACTACCATGCCATTCTGTAAAATTTTGAACACTAGAGTATATAAGGTACAAATAAAACAGCAACAATGCAAATCAAGGGAAACAAGCACATCATTCAAACCTGTAATCCTGCATAGATATAATGTGAGTTGCTGAGATCCCAGGAACATGACCATGCAGCCGCCTGAAAATCCAACGTCAATTAGTATCCTGTTCTACTAATAAGATGCCACTTCTTATTTGTAATAGTGTCGTCACCCACCAAAAAAAAAAAAAAAAGGATACTAATTAAAGTTTACAAGATTCTGATCAACAATTCTTCTATTTAGTTTACTTCTTTTCTCCTGCTTGACGGTAAAAAATCAGAAATAGGTCTAAATCGATGATAACACAATCCATTAATAACAAAACACAAGGAAATAAAAATCAGTTTAATCTATATCCATAAAGTAAAATACCACACAACAAGGTAGGTTTTAATGTGCTCCAAATGATATTGCTCTACCTCCCCAAATGTTTCTCCTCAATTGTATAAAATGTCAAACAGTCCCAACTAAGATCTGCAACGTAAAATTTCAGTTTCAAATGAAACTCCGAAAAGTTCCAGTTCTTATCTACTATTCTTTAACTTTTGCCCATCAGCCACCGCATACATGGAAAAGTTCTCCATCAGTGTGCATTCACAGGCCTAAGAAAACACTGCAATTATTCCTCCACATTCTTCATCATAAAGCACAGGTGCTTGCTGTCCAACCCCAACTCCCTTCAAGCCTTTTTACTTCAGTTGATTTTTCAATCAAACCTAATTGACCATATCTTCTCATGATGCACATTTATGTCCTACAATAGTTTCCCCGACCACAGCATACACTAAGAGGATGGCAATCGGGCTGGTTTGGTTAGGATTAACCAGACCAGCCATATTATGGCCTTGAACCAGTTAAATCCTAACCAGACCAGCCATATTATGGCCTTGAACCAGTCCATTTAACATTGAGGGTGACTGAGTTCAATCTAGGGCCGTCACGGATGTCCAATTGTTGAAAGTTCCTAAAATCCTAGCTCAGAAAACCAAACCACCAGCCTGGTTTTTTGGATCAGACCAAACTAGGCCGTTGTTTGACATCCTTTATTTCAAAAAACTTGTTTTCTATATATTCATTTTCAACCACTCATTCACATAATATAATATTCTGGGCATATCTTTATGTCAATTTCTTATTTCCTCATCTTTACATCAACAATTCTGACATAGAATTTAAAATCCTTAATAGAACTCATTCATCATTCAACATAGAATTGAAGTAGTAGATACAAGACATGTAAGAGCTTCTGTCTAACATTCAAACGTATGTAATCAGACTGAAAAACAATAAAAAAGATACAAGGCAAAGAATTATTACCTGTAAATCATAAGTAAGAACAGTATTATTGCTTTGTGTGCTGAAACCAAAGAACAATGAGTCATATACTTCAGTGAGAAAAGCACATAATAAATGCTGGAAGAGTCACCCTTTTCTGGTGTTTGAGGAGAAAGTGAGAGCTCCACCTAACCACTGATAATTTCTTCCCTAAGGAAGCCAATAGCACAATTCTAGCATGAGGAGAAACCCGTAGGTCCTTGACAGCTTTAAATCCCACAGGGAGATGAATGTCCTCTTTTTCATGCGAAGGTATCAAGCTCATCTGTAAAACGCACAAGTACAAGAAGTTAAATAGATGTTTATATAACAAATATAGGCAATTGATAAATGCACATCATATTTTAGGCTTGGGAAATTCATCAATAACCAAGCATACTAGAGGCTATTGAATCAAGTTTCAGAAGGCCGAAATAACTTTTACCTTAGTAAGCACATTCATTGTCCCCATTCCTGATAGCCTTCGAGCAATTATCAAAATCTGACTGGATGTATCAACATCGAAGATACGGGCACCATCTACTTGTATGTCTTTCTTCAAAAAATTACAGGCATGCACTTAAAAACTTAACTAGCCTACTAAATAATGCTTCCATTAAATAAACTCTTAAGTCATGCCAAAAAAATATATAACGAGAGGAGAACTAGAAATGATTGTCTTTAACACAATAACACAAACGATATAAAGACAACCAATCCAGTATGATTGACTTGATATCAGCAATGTTAAGAATAAGACACTAAAACATTCAACCTAAACTCCTCCCAGGCACCATCCTGTCAATTTGAAAAGGAAATCCTTTGTGCCTAATGTTTTCTAAGATAAGAGCCTTAAATTATTGGAAATCACCACTTAATTTGGTTTTACCTTTTTCAAATGTTGAAATGTTCTTTTTCTTTCTGCTGGATAACGATACATAACTGTAAGAGGACTATAACAAATAGTACTTTAATTCATTCAAAAAGATGTACAGATTTTACTAAGTAATCTCTCTCTCTCTCTCTGTAGACATATATAGAATGAAATGATCCACTGATCAGTGATCACAGTTGCTTCGCACATCAATTAATTGGTGGATAAGTTCATGATGAGGACAGAAATTAAATAATCCACCAATTATTTGATATGTCATGTCAATGTTGCTTACCATAAGCTAAATACACACACACACACTCTCTTCTAAACCCTGATCAGTTATAAAAAAAATTCAGACAGCGCAAAATACAGGCTACATTTCTAACAAATTATAATAATTTAAGAGCTCTGAAGAATTCAAACCTGCAACATAAAACTAATTGAAGATCCTTGTTGGTGAAACTCTTTTTCAACATCGTCTCCTACAAAAAACACGAAGTTTAAAATTCCACGAAAGGAGACGGGACTAAAATATACCATCCAACAATTTAAGTTTTTTAGACAAATGATTACCCAGACCAGCTTCTCCTCGACAACCCCACCTAGCCATGGATGATCCTAATGGCCTGGATTGTGCACTTTCTAGTAGACCCTCCAAGTGGCGTGTCCTCTGCTAGACCAGAGTTTTTCAAAGATCCGGAATGTCAAATGTGAAAGATAACAATAATGACTATGTAAAGCTATTGGTAATAAAAAATTCTCTCAAACCAAAAATTTGTATTTAAGATAGTTATACTACTCGATGATGAGTTCTTAGTATGCCAAGGCCTAATATCTCGTTGAATTTCTCTAATAACAAGAAGTATTGGTTAAGAAAAAAATAACAAACTGATAAATGAAAATAACAGTAGAAGCAAAAGAGTCCGAACAACAGCCTGGTCTATGAATTATGAATTCAACTATGCAAATGCACATGATAATTGCACAGGTACCATCTACCTCATGGGCTCAAGTTTAAATTATTACACGGCATAAATAATGCTTGATGATTAATGTTTAGTAAATGAAAATCTTAAACATACAAAATGATCAAAGACAGCCCATCTAACAGGATCAACAGGATATTTTCAATATCAACCATAAATTAAGCGTCCTGCCCCACAATAGTGACACTAAGCTGTAGCAAATATATTGACAGTGCTATATATGCATGACATAAGAAGCCACAAGGAAAGAAGCTCAAGGACATGAAAATTAGAAAAAAAAATTTAACACCCGAACCCACCCTCCACCCCAAAAAAAGTAGGATCACCAGGTAATTGATTAAAAGTTAACAAAAATAAAATGCACATGCCTCTTTGAGATAGTGCACTTCCATGCACAAATCAGCTTCTTTCTTCCGCCATTCAACTCTCTTTGCAGACAAGTCATCGCTCTGCAAGCATAATTCATCAAGGAAATAAACAGAAAGCAACATAGACACTCGGGGGTAAAAATAATGACAACAAAACTTTCAAGGAGGGAAAATCCAATTCGCTCAAATGTTTCAGTTATGATTTCAAGTCCATATCTCAGTATGATTATGGCAACAGATCACCATAGCATAGCCAGGGCTGAAAAAGTTGAAGTCAAAAGCCATCGAGCACCTCATGTTGATAATAAGAAAACATTTAGAACTGGTGTTCATAAATACGATAAGGTTCCATTTAAAAGCAGATCAAGGATGCATCCATCGAAATTAAAATGATGGAAATTAGCAAAACTGATCATCAAATTTGAAAGTGGCAGGGCAATAAAAGAGACCCAGGACAACAAATTACAATTCATGGTCAGATGTGTTAGAACAAAGGGAAGGATTTTATATAACCCTCCTGATAAGAAATTAAAAGTTCACATTAAGAGTTAACAAACAACGAGTCTAACATAAATGAGACAAGGAATGATAAAAATTGTCACAAAAGCACAAGTACTAGCCAGACAATCTTCCGACAAATACATACAACAGAAGAAGATTAGATAAAGTTTAAGTAAAGATCATCTAATTATTAGTAGTTGTCACTTAAATGCTAGAAATGGACTCCACTTGATAGAAGCTTCACGTGTATATTGGCGTCAGATACAAGTAAAATATTCCCCAATCCCATAAGCCAAGATCTGAGCAACAATAGCTAATGATCAAGTATATTAACATTCCGCAATCAACAGCAGAAAAAACTTTGGGGCATTCGTCTTGGTAAGCAATCGTTACAATGAGTCAAATGCAAGCCTTATTTCAATGCTCCTTGCATAGAAAGTACATATAAAATCCACAAAAGCTTTTTTTTTTTTTTTTACCTTTTCCTTAAAAGAAGAACATTTAGCTTCAAGAGACCGAACTTTCTGCAGAACAAAATAAACTAAGAAAATTAAATTTAAAAATAAAAATAAAGACTTTCTCTAGCAAAAACCTGAATCAAAGTATCACCTTTTGTAACTTCACATCAAGAGCAACGATCCGAGATGCATAAAGTACTCGAATACTTTTCATCGAGCATTTCTTTTTGCATTGTGGACACTGAAAACAGAGGAAACTGGGAACCATTTTGAGTTAAAGGAAAAAAACAAGAACTAAAAGTGGACGATTAAATATAACTTACCTTGCCTGAGCCTCGACCCTGCAACCATTTCTTAATGCAAGCCAAACCATAGATATGCCCACATGGAAGACAACTAAAATTAAAAACAGACAGTAAAAATGAATTAAGCAACTATATATTAAACGAGAAAAGAGAAGAGTATAGTACAGTACAGTAACATAAAATACTAACCAGACCCGATGGTCACCGCCAGATGACCAAGCCTCGAAGCAAATGGAGCAAATTAAGCCGTCAATTTCATCTCTGTTCAATTCCTCTTCCGCGTCTACCTTTTCTTCTTCGTCTTTATTATCCTTGGACGATGACATTTCACCACCTTCACTATTATTATAGTTCCTTCTCTCATTACTTCCATCCTCGTCCTCGTCCTCGTCCTCCACCACTACGACGTTGTCGCTCTCAACAGCCGAATCGTCAATATCTACAGACTCTTGAGACGACCTCGCAACGGAAGCAGAATTAGGACCATCACTTGGCGGCATTCCGATGAAATCGATGTCCATTTCATCATCACCGTCTTCTGCGTGCAAGTATTCACTGAGTCCTGATGGGCTAATTCTCCTCTCCGTAAGGAATGATAGGTACGCTAAGTAGTCTGGATCCGCCATAGTTAAGAATTTTTGTCCACGGAATTGGGGTTTGAAATTAGGGCATGAAAATAAAAATTGGAGGGACGGAGCAAAGTTCGAAAGCGGGAATGACCAAATTGGAATACAAAAAGTTATTCTGTGTCAGAGGAAGAGAGAATACTGCACAATGTGATAAATTTAAGGATCAATAGACAATTAGGCCCCTTTGATTACAATAACGGAATTTGAATGGAATGAAAACGAATTTTAGGTAATTGAATTGTTTATAATTTATTTTTTTGATAATTGTCAATTAAATATGTTTGATTGGTATAATTTTTTACTTTAAAAATGTTGAAATTTTGAATTTTTTCGTGTTCGTTTAACTTTATTTTACATAAAAATTGTCAATTAAATAGATAGATTTTTTTACAATTATGAATAGAATTTATTTTCATTGTCAAAAAAAAAAACCTGAAAAATGAATTCTCACTAAAACCATGAGAAATGAAATTCCACCAAATCAAAGAAAACCAGTCACGTGTTGGGATGAGGTGGAAAATGAATTACCTAGAAATTTGTGCAATCAAACACCCAAAAAATGGTGGAAAATCCATTTTCCACAGAAAAGTTGCTCTATCAAACAGGGCCTTAATGTTTTGTATTCATTAGCTTATATATTTTCGAATTACTCATCTACAAATAAATCATTTTATTTTGAGAAAAAAAAAACTACATTTAACTAATTTAATTTCATTCCTTAGCCCTTGTACGTCTGACATTTATAGCCCCAAAAGTCCGAAAGCGTTGTGATTTTTAGGTTTTCCTTCCCTCTCCTGTGTGTCCATTTGCCACGGCACTTAGTAATGTTTGGTATTGCTCATAAGTAGTGAGACTTACAAAATGGTGTGAACAATAACTGAATAAGTAAGTTGTGGATTTTATGAAATGTATAAATAATTATGTTTGACCAGCTTATATGACTAATTAAGCAGTACCAAACTACCCTTAATTTCTTAGATTGAGGCCCCGTTTGGTAGGGATTTTTTGCCCCAAAAAATTGATTTTTTGACCGTTATTTTACTATTCAAGCCTTAATTTTTTACTTCTTCTCTCACATGTGGACCCCACTTTTCTTCTAATGGTCAAAAAATCAATTCTCAAAATCCCTACCAAACGAGCCCTGAATTGAGTCCAGGATTAGTTGGGCTTCTGGTCCAGCACAGTTGATGACGTCAACAGTGCTCACCATATTGGGCCTGTGAGGCCCCTTTGAATGTTAACCCTTGTGCTTGGTGAATTTGGAACAAAATGGGTTTCTTAGGCGTATACTCGACCTTGTGACTGAATTCGGAATAATATAGGATATTGAATTGTAACTTAAAAATGTCCCCCGAAAAAAAAATGTGAAATTGATTTTATTTAGTTTTTCTTGTTATTAATCAAGATTATCTTCATGGATTGAAATTTGCAGTTGCCATTCAAGACTTGAGTTTTGCTTTCTCATAGATGAGTTAGGTTAGCCTAGTCTAAGAATTAGCTTTAGAAAAGTGCTACAATTACAATAATTTTGACAGCTTTATTTACAGCCCTCTCACATACAATGAGTGGAGCCCATGATTAAAATAATCATGAATCCCACCCTTATGAGAGGGCTATAAACAATAGTGTACAAAAAGTGATGCACACTTAGTATTTCCCTTAGTTTTACTCCATCGGTTAAATGATAATTGAAAGGCAATTGGTCTTAACACTGGTAGAAGAATCAAGTCGACGGAGTCAATACCAAAAGGATTTATGATTTTGGAAAGAGTCAATGATAAGTGAACGATTTTGTTAATTTATTTATATATTTTTTGTATTCTTATTTGTCTCTTAATGATTAGAAGAAGAATGAGTTAGGCTTTTTATTCCTTTTCGTAAGATTGAATAAATATTCACCGAAGGTTGAATGAAGAAAACTGAGTTACCATTTCTCCTTGCAATTTTTTTTGTTTTTTATTTCTTATGAGAGGTATAACTCTAAAGTGAAATAGAAACGAGAAATTAAACCGCTTAATTCTTTTAACTTTCAATCAAAGCTAACAAAAATATCAAAGAGTGTATGATGTTGCCTCCTGTCAATTTTCAATAGAATGAACATTCAAAATCGTAAATCACAACTCTCCTATATCAAAGGATCAATGAAATCAAGGAGAAACAAATAGAAACACAAATTTGTTTAAATTGACTAATTTTATCTATATACATTAAGATTTATTTTGAATATCTTTGGAGTTGGAGAAATTCTTTACTTTTTATTTTTTTATTTTTGTTTTTTGATGACCGTGGGTGTTTGGGGCCAACTTACGCGCACTTCGACTAATCTTACGAAGGTGGGACCCTAAAATTTACAACAGAATACTCATCTCAATGGCTCTGAGGGAACTCGACGAGTTAGAGAAATTAAGATAAGAAATTAGCGATCTTATTCATTTCTAATGAACTTGTAGTGCACCCATAAAATTTCATTGTCAAAATAGCAATGATAAGAGAAAAATATCTAAGTGCTAATATGTTAAGCTGGAATCGTAGTCCATTCACTATTATGAGGTTACCTTTATTTTATCCTCAATCCCATAAGTCACAACTTGACAAGTGTTTTCTCTTGGTCCCCCAATCACATTTTCGTCAAACTTTCCCTTATTCCACCCAAATCTGGATTTTATTGTGTTTAAAATTGGTTGGAAATTTAAAAAGAAGAAATATCAAAATATACACGTGCGTGAATGCACACAAGTAGTTAATCAAAGTACGCAATTATAACGATAGAGATGTGATCAGCGATTAAGTTCGTAGATGATGTGTATCAATAGTTAGAACTCGATATATATATGGGAAAGCGTTCCTCCTACACATGAATTTGACAAATAATCATGATCTTTAAATTAAGCAAATCCAACGGTTAATAACTCATGGATCTCAAGTGATTATAACTAAATCTCTCATGATCCTATTAAAATACACATTGATCGTTGGATTTGCTTAATCTAAAAATAACGATTATTTGTCAAAAATACTTATCAAATCCATGTGTAGGAGGAACGCTATATATGTGTGTGTGTGTGTGTGTGTGTTCTATCTTGGAGTAATTTAAAGCTCAAATTAAAGAAATTTTTTTGATATTTCAAATTAAAGAAATTTTTTTAATAATGAAATATTAAAAGTTTAGAGGTGCTTTCAAAATCCAATTTGAATACATTTCATAGACTATTTGCACGTCGTGGTGGAGGAGCCGATTTTGTGGAATACTTTTTAGACGCCTTTTCTTCTTTCAAACTTTCCCACAATTTGACTCTAATTCTAGCTTGAGTGGCTATTTTTCATTACAATTACTAAGTAAACATTTGATTTAGTTATTGGTCAATTTGATCTAACACTATTTTTATTAAAAGAATAATGAAATTAAACATCTTATAATTACGTCAACTCGTGATAATTACATATCCACAATACTTTCCTAGTTGGGCTTGCTGGTTTTTTAACACATGATTATGTGAGTGGAAAATTTGGTAAAATTATCATTACCGTAACTCTATTACACAATAAATAAGGGGATCCGCTGCCCCACCTCCAACGGATAATGATCACTACTAACGAGTAGCAGCATTACTCTACATTGACACTAGCGACTTTCACTTATCAATAGTTGCTAATTGTTACCGTTAATACATTCACACCATTAAAATTAAAACAAGAATGAAAAATAAATTTACGAAATCAACTTTATAAAATTTACCGGTTGTGGGCTGTCACAATCTTTGATCTGCCCATCACTAGCGACTATTATACCAAACATATTTGCAAGTTGTGAGTCTTTATCATGGGGTTAAGAACTCAAATAGTCACTAAAATTTGTAAAAAATTATTACGAGGTCACTGAACTTAGAAAATCACCCAAATCATCGCCAAATTGTGCAAAAGGTTTACACGGGCTTTAAAAATCAATCCATTCATCACTAAATTTTGCAAAAAAAATAAAAAAAATCACGGGGTTACAGAACTTTGCAAAAAGTTTCTCAAGCAAAGTTTAGTGATGAATGGAAAGATTTTTAACGTTCAGTAACCCGTGGAAACCTTTACAAATTTTAATGATCCCGTAAAAGCTTCTTGCAAAGTTCAGTGGCCACTTGAATTATTAACTCCTCTGTCATGCTTTAATATGTCCAAGAAACAATACTATTGATTATCATATAAAAAATCTACCTTGTAAAAATCTTGGTTGATGTAGTGTGTTGTACCAATAGCCTGGCTAGTCTTGCTACCTTCTAATGGGACAAGATATTTTGGTGGATATTTACATTTTGCCCCGTGCAATTTTTCAATGAAATCAATAAATCGTGTCATTTCGAACCTTTAACAAAACGACGTAAAAGTTCTAAAAATTTAATACTTTGTTAGAGAAATATTCCGCCGTACTTGCCTTGTGACCTGAATTTCTATACTATGGTAGTGCTTGGGGGCTCTCCACTCATGTGAATGTATGGATACTATTATGTACATAAAATTTTGTACAAGTAACTTTATTCTCTATATTACGTAAATCGAACATGAAGATTAAAGAATTGTAGAAATTTAAAGTATTTGTTTCATCTTGGAAGTTTGGTTGATTAGTATGTCACGTGTCCATTAATTCCAGTCTAAAATTTACTAATTCAATTTAGAGAAAAGTATGTCACAACATGTTGATTTGATGCTTATTAATGTAACGCTGTACAAGAGAATGTGATATCAAGTTAATCAAGCCTTGGCAAGCTATAAATTAATAATTAAATTCTCCATCATTTGACATTGTATTAATTACGGATGAAGCTTGAAGTACGTATGGGTTCAGACCCCTATCGACCAACCACTTACATCATTGGGGGTGCGTGGAATTTTGGTCAATTTTTTTATACAAGTGGGTCCTGCATGATGACCCACATACTGAAAAGGGTCGATTCTATCTGGTAAAATAGCAAAATTGATTAATTAATTGATAATAAACGACTTAACACAATATTCTAAAAGGTCGAAAAAGACTGAAATTGGGAGAGTTTAGACATTAGGCGTATTAGTATACCGTACATGGGTAAGTTGTAGAAAAAACTATCAAAATAAATCGATTGCCTACTTAATATGTGTTGGAATAATAACTAGTTACAGTAATGTTCAGAACAATAAAATGCAGAAATATATAAGACTTATCGTCCGATCGAATCTCGTGACAGCACGATATCCTAAAGTGAAATTGTCAGTCGATAATTGCTGCGACCTCCGTGGACAATCACTCCCAGGATACAACGATCGTAAACCACTTATGCAGCAATCACGAATGATTTTTTCAAAACTCTCAATTGTACTCCAAAATATATGTAAAAATCCAAATATAAAAAAATCAGAATATAAAAATGAAGGATTGATACAAGAGGATTTTTCTATTTTCTTTTTGTATGTATTTTTCCCAAAACGAGATATGAATTTATATAGGCAGGATGGAAGTAACAGTCTTCACCGTGATCAGAGATTAATTCAGAATTTTAATCACCGAGTAGTGGGCATTTTAATGACTGTTAGTGGGTTGTTACAAAAACAAACAGTCAGAAAATACTGGTTAATTTTATCCATTAAATAATTAAAAAAATCATTTATTTTAGTCAAGAAAGAAGCCCAAGACCCCAATCAAGACATTTTAATATCTGCGTGGGGAGTGACTCGAACCCCTGACGTCCCACACAAATGTTACATTTCCCACCACTTTGGCATTTTATCTAATTTGATTATTTCTTTCACATTTTATATTTATACCATAAATATATAACAATATGGACCTAGACTTCAGAGGACATGCGCCTTTTTCTAATTTTAATTGAATAATATTTTAGTCTTATTTTAATCCATTTTCTAGTGTTATGGTTCTGAGAATTCCTTTCGTTTTTCTTTTTCTTTTTTTTTTATTGCTAGAAATCTAAAAAAGTACGTGTAAAGTTACTACAAATCTATTACAATTATTATTTGCTAACTTATTTTAGCCCTTGTTTTGGGTTCCATTTTTTCCAATAACTATTTTTTATTTTCAACTACACATTCTTTCATAAAATAATTTCACAAGTAAACTTAATTTTTTTTCTTATTTAAACACATTTTACCCCAAAATAAGGACTCGAATAAGGGCTTAATTGCATACACTATAGTGATGGACTTACATAGATTTTACCTTTAGATTGTTGCTTTAGAATAACTAAAATTTGTGTGACAATTCTATCTTCCTCTACTTTTTCAATTTTGTTTAATGTATCAAAACATGTTATCAGAGTCGTATTAAGTTAATCACCAAGCACATCTGGTTGATTTTTTTTTATTTTTTATTTTTTATTTTTCATTATTAATGATAAGTTCTTATCACTATGTATTTTTCATTACTGTGTTATAATGACATTATGATTACTTATCTATTATATGTGGTTAAAAACTTAGTGGACCACCCAACAAATTTTATTCCAATTTGGTTTTAACCTATTCGTGGTCTTTTCAACCTATTCATAGTCTTTTCAACCCTAATAAATTATAAGTGCAAATGGGTCCTTTTTTTTATTATTTATTTATTTACATCTTCATTGTTGTTGCTTAGTTTGAGGTCTTAATCAATCTTAATTTATCATTATTAAATCTTGATTATCTCTTTTTACCAATACATTACAATGACTTTAACTACGTCATTTCCACATTATATAGGAATGAACTTGGTGGGCATGAATCAATTTAATATGACTTGGAATAAGAGCTTTTTGGTCTCCCATTTCGGGATAAAATATAGAGTTTTGAACAGTATTTTTTTTAAGAATGTATGATTGAAATTTAAAAGAATTTTATTGGTTTGTGTGAATGTATGGTGGATAATGTTACCGTAGCAGACGATTTAATTTGTTAAATGATAATAAACAAAAGCTAAGTTTGTTGCTTTAATCATAAAGATTGGATTCGGTTAAAAATTTAATCTAATTATACGTGGAAATTTAGAAATCTATAACTCGTTGAAATAACCACAGTACTAACGTGTTCAGGCCGATTCCGCCTCAAAACCAATCAATTTACTCGAAAATAGTCCAAAAAATTTGTTTACTTATTTATTTTTCGGACTCTTTTAACTTTTTTCAAATCAAAGTCGAGACATATTTTTAAAATATTGATAAGAAGTCATGTCATGATGAAGTTTTGTGCAAACTTTAACTTGTTATAATTCTTCTCTTTTATTCAAACTTAAGATCGTGAGTAAAAATACATAAAATAAATCCAACAGATTCGTTGAGAAAAAATTATGTGACTAATTTTAAATTTTGCACCAATTTTTAAAAAAAAATTAAATTCTCAAAAAACAATACCGTAATAATTAATTACTAATATATTTTTAGGTATGCACTAATATGAAACAAAAGCCGAAAAAGACATTGCCTATTGGGAATATTCCAAAACTTTATTTTCATAAAGAATCCACACTTCCATGATCACAATAAAATAATCAACATTATTGGTGCCCACGTCATGACTGACCATGCACCCTGATGTCATTCTTATCCTTGATTCTCTAATTGTAACCTTCTTCGGTTTATTATTCAAATTTTGCAATGGATGAAATATATATTTTTCACCCGAGTAATGCTATTTGAAATCGCTCATTATTGCAATCGTCCTACGTGGTATATATGTGACGGTTAGTGATTGAATACATTGTCACGAGTTTTTCATAACGTGATTTATACTACAAGTGTAAGGTGTCAAGTTTTGTAATATAATAAAGGAGTTAAGATGTCGAACTCACAGGGATTGTAATTTAATTTCTTCCACGTACTATAATTGTGTAACCTTTATTTTATCTAGATGAATGAAAATTGAAACCAACGATTTTAACTAAATGAACTTGATGAATGTGTGCGAATTCAATGTACGCAAGTTATATGAATTTAATCAGGGTGGAAAATTTCTAGAGAATGATTTCACCTAACTATTAATTATAATTCTATTAAGTCAAATTATTCTAGTCAAATTTTTCATGTTTAAAAGCAAGAATCTTACATCTATCGAGTGCCTGCTAGAAACTGATCATAGATTTTGATCCCAATACTTCTATTCCGAATTAAAATCAAGAATTTATCAGGTAAGTTACTTTTTTATGGAGTAAACTTCATAGATCCTATACTTTCTCTCGAAACCTATAAAATCTACGTTGTGTCAATTCTATGATCCCGCATAAATTCCTCTCTCTCAAGTACAAATGGCTAACATCTATTTATTCAATTAGTGGCCAATTAATTGAAAGCATTAATTTCATGACACTATTGAATATAAGTGGAAAAGCAAATAGAATATAAGTGACTAACATCCATTCATTCAATTAGTGCCTAATTAATTGAAAGCATTAATTTCATGACACTATTGAATATAAGTGGAAAAGCAAATAGAATGAAAATAACAAAATCAAGTCATAATCTCGAGTTAGACTACATCAAACCCTAGATAATGAATTTAGTTCATGATATAATCCATGAAAATACTAAAATTCATATAAAAAGACAGTGAAGAGAATAGAAAAAATGACGTTGCTAGGTGTACATAATGGGATCCACAAGGGATCCCATTATGTTCAAGGAGAATAATCCTAGAAAAAACTAGGATTGTAGATATTTAATCTTCTCCTTTGCCTTCCTTGAATTCTTTGATGTTTTGCTCATTTGAATTGTGTAATTTGGTCCCTCGAATTCCCTAAATTATAGGGTTGAATTATATAATTTGCTCCCTTAAATTGTATGAGAAAATAAGTCTTTGATATTGTATTTATAGTATTGTTGGAGTTTTGGACAAAATATGGTTGAATTTGACAAAGAAAAGAGTCCAAAAACATTAAAAAACCTTTCCCGCATGGGCATCACCTCGTGCGCACTGTAGCGGCACTACGGCGCTCGCTTCAGGTGGAAAGATTGCACTGCGCATTTTTCAATATTTTTATCATAACTTTTTTGTCTGATATTTGATTGAGGTGATTCAAAATGCGCTAGAAAGTTAACTCAAAGAATTACAACTTTACTTCAGGCATCATTCTCCAATTCGATCGTTTACTGTGTCAAAAGTGGGTCTCAAGATGAGACTAAAACTCCGGAACATGATTCGTGATCATATTTTGATTAAATTTGATCAATTTGACATCTTTTTTTTTTATCCAATTGACTCATAGCACTCTCGGATCTTCATTGCGAGGTTCGGCACAACTTTTGATTATTTACATTTTACTCTCCGAACTTTGGATCTCTTACAATTTGGCACTTTTCTTCAATTTTTCCTACTTTTGCTTATTTCATTCAATTTGATCAAAACACACATTAAAACGCTCTAAAACTCATAGGAA
>NC_036247.1:5846526-5916668 GCF_002742605.1 Olea europaea var. sylvestris
AGGGTCCATGTGCAAAATTATGTTGCTGGAAGATTGTCTGGTTAAAATGAGTTTGGGGGAAATTTATTTTATAGAATCTGAACGAAAAGGGACTCAACTTATTCCCTGGTTCTTCGTCGTCCTCGAATTGTTAGGCATTTTCTGATAGTTCACTTATTATTCATGTTTGGTGAATAAATTTATCCAATTTTTTCCCCTAGCTCTGCCATGTTGTTTTTTGATCGTAAAGTATCTTGACCAAGAAGGATATGTGGGTTAGATCAACTAGTTGAATTTTGGACAAATTTTTTGGCAGATGTGACAAAGGTCCTTTGCGAGCTCGAGCTTACGATAAAGAGAGTTAAGGTATCGACCACTCCAGATGAGAAAGTGATGGATCTCTTCTTCATCACCGACACAAGGTTCTGTATGCTTTACGCAGTCTTCTTAGTTGTTAATTAATATCAGCTTTTTGGTTATTCTCCCTATGCATTTTTCTGCTCCTATTTTCTTGTTGTGCATTGCTAGGGAAATACTTGTCAATCACAGTATTCACTAAATGGTTATCTAGTTCTATTATTAGTCAGTCATCTTGATACTTTTCCTTTTATGGACGTATTTCATAATCTTTCTCCAACAAGTAAATCTAGAGAGTAGGACTCGAATGCACAGCAAAAGTTGGATCAGCATCCTGTCCTGTACGAGATGTAGATCAATTATAAGTAATTTGTAATAGAAGTCCTGAGAATTACAGAGCATGTGAGGTGAAATAAAACTACTTAATTTCATTTTTCTACACTATTTCTGAAGTAGATGTTGACTTACAAGTGAATGTCAAGTATTGTATTAAATTTGATCACTATCTACATTCAAGGACTTACTAATTAGTATGTTTCACAATTTTCTTATCAGGGAACTTTTACACACAAAGAAGAGACAAGAAGACACATATGAACATTTAAAAGTTGTTCTCGGGGACGCTATGATCAGTTGTGATATAGAAATGGTGGGCCCTGAAGCTACTGCGTGTTCACAAGCTCCATCATTTCTTCCTGATGAATTTACTGAAGAGATGTTTAACATGGACTCACCCGATGAATGCAAAATCGGATCTGTGGCTTTCAGAACTCCATCCATCACAATGGATAATTTGTTGAGTCCTGCTCACACGCTTGTCCAAATTGTTTGTCAGGATCACAAAGGCCTCCTATATGATATAATGCGAACTTTAAAGGATTATAACATCCAGGTGCGTAACTTTAATTTTGTTGATGGTCCGAAATTTTCCATCTGTATGGGGTGAATTAATGCTCGTCTCATTATACTTTTCTGAGATTATGTTTATATAACTTGAATAGAGCCCTGTGGCTTGTATTTCCTCTTGGCCTCGTCTCCTGTTTTTTTCATGTCAGTCACGACAACAAAGTCAGCAGCTTTAGAGTGCCAAATTCTTTTATTTCCTCGTTTGCAGTATTATAAGGACTTGGATATGACTGGAGAGTATAATAAAAAAGATTTTACTTTTCTTTCTTAATTCCATCTAGTGCTATCTTTATCCTCCCTACCAAACATGTCGTATGGTTTAAATTCATTCTTACATTTGTGTAATCTGTGACCGAATATTGATTTAAAGGATTTTCATACCTTTCCTGATAATTATATAATGCCATACTAGCATGCTTTATTTGCAGGAAGTGATCTTCTCGATCAGATTTCGGTTCTTTTATAACCAGCATAACTTGTTTCATATGTAGTGCTTCTAGAAGCAAGTCACGCAAATTTCTGATTGTATCACAATATGGTTTTTATCAGATTTCTTATGGGCGATTGACAACGCAAGAGAACACAGAATGTGAGCTGGACTTATTTATCATGCAAGCGGATGGTAGCAAAATAGTTGACTCAAGCAAACAGAATGCACTGTGCTCTCGTCTTCGAATGGAACTTAGTCGTCCTCTTAGAGTAGCAGCGGTCAGCCGTGGCCCTGATACTGAATTGCTAGTTGCAAACCCTGTAGAGTTATCTGGAAAGGGACGTCCCTTGGTTTTCTACGATATTACTCTTGCTCTTAAGATGCTCAATAGTGTCATCTTCTCGGTACTTCCCAAAAAGCACGCTTTACTTCCCCCTTTTTATGTTTCTTTCAAAAAATGCTCTAGCCGAATTTACCATCACGTTTTATTATGCTGTAGATGGTTGTCGTATGTGTGTCTAGTACTTTGATTAATGGCAAAACCTCTACTGTTCTTACGCGGTTAAAGCTATACTTTTGTGATGATTCTGGATGTGGAATGGATGTTTTTGCATTGAAAGCATGTTTAGCTGAGCCTAAAAACCGTGCTCAAAAAGTAACTTTTAAGAATAGGCGAAACTTGTGTTTAGCTTAAATGTAGCTTTTTAAGGAACTTTTTATCCCAAACATGTTTTCCAGTAAAGGGGGGAAAACGAGAGTAACTTCAGTTCAAAACACAACTAAAGTGTCCTACTTTTCTTCTAAGTAATACTTTTTTAAGGCTTAGCCAGACTTGCTCTAAGAAAAGAGATACTTATAAGTAGATATATTTCAAATGATATATGCTTGAAAGAGAACTTTTCCATCTCCTGGAACTAGTAAAGAGAGATGGTTCACTATGAGTCTAAAACATGCACACGCGCACACACTAATAAAGAGGAAAGATATTCATTCAACCGAGAATTTTGATAAAGGAAAAAACCGGTATATGGGTTGTGATTTTATTCGTTTTGCAAGTGTCATTTCCTGGTTTCTTTGCAAATTGATATGATCTGGTTCCCTTTTCAGGCTGAAATTGGGAGGTATATGATTGGAGATAGGGAGTGGGAAGTATACAGAGTTTTACTCGATGAAGGCGATGGTTTGTCCATCTCAAGGGAAGAGATTGAGCAGGCTGTCTGGAAGATGCTGATGAGTTGGCAGTGATCGCAATCAGACGTGGTATTTGACTGCCCGGAACACACAACTTGACCTCTATGTGGAGTAAACCGCCCTTGATCGGCATCTGTGTAACGTTGATACTTCACAATGTATATATATAATATTGCGCATATACAGGTTTTCTTGTACAACTGGCCTTTTAATGTAACGAGTAAATTTCTGTAATAACGAGAATAGAGGCAAATCTGTCTTTTGGACAATGTACTTTAATTAAAAAATTTTGGGAAAGATTTTTTTTTTATATATAATCTAGTATAACGTGCCAAGTATGTCCTTGAATAATAGTGGCATCTGCAGTCCCCCAGACATTGAACAAATATACTGGTTCGAGGGTTCTGCCAATGGCATCTTTATGGGTTACTTAAACATGTGCGAGAAAATTAAACAAATTTTAATGCCTAGAAGTGGGATTATCTTTGTTTTCAGATGAAAATCCATGATAGTAGTTAATTATAGACTATATATAAACAGAGGGCCTTGGAGGACATAACTAGCAACTGAGTGTTTAAATTACCAATATATTACACCACAAGAAAATAAGCAAACAACCAACCAACGCGACAATATCTGATAGAAAAGTGTAGGGAATTTACTTAAACATGTACAGCGGAAATAAACAATTTCAGTTCTCACCAGGATTCAGCTTTGTATTTAAATAATAACTGTAATGAGAAATATACATTTTTCTTGATTTTGCAAATTCCTTTGCGTTATTCTTTTCCGGCAACTTGAATCTGCCTCTCACAGCTGTCCAATTATCCAGTCTCCAATGAAATCCACACAGAGAATAGATTGCAACTGCTAGAATTTTTCCTCTTGTGCCAGCAAGAATAATGAAAACCTTATGAATCTCAAACCCTAACCATGTATTTATATAAATCCAAACGGGCTCGGTCCGGTCCGGACCAATATTTAATTAATCCATTTAATTAAACCCGGTCCGTGAATTAATTAATCCAATTAATTAATTCGGGGATATAAATAACCAATCAAATTAATTAATTTATCCAACGATTGCTAAATTAATTAATTGACAATTTGGAATCTTCCAATTCTCTTTTGTGTGCGACCCATTTGGTTCCCAACCACAATACCTAACGACGTGAATTATTATTTTGATCTAATCAAAACTGATAAATTAAACACCCTTTTAATTTATCACAAATTTACACTTGCCGTTCCAGATTGACATCTAGCAATGTATCAAGGCAACATATGTGACGGGAAATGTCACGTGGTATGATAAAACCAAAACTATTCGTTTACCATGAAATTATAATCTCTTCGTCAATATGATCCGATCAATTACGAGATATGGAAGTGTGTCAATCTCGATTATCGATCATATCTTTCATTCTACTATTAAATCAATATGAGTCGAAAACTTCTTTTCGACTTATATGTATACATTGGCCAAGGATTTTGTTATTGACTTAATTGAACGAAATGCAGATCACAATCTCTTACTATTTAAGAGTGACAAATTCTCTATTGGTCATTCACAACCTTCATATGATTCTTGACATACCCGAACGATGTCGTATTAGCGGCCCTTAGCATAGCAACATCCAACATCGTCAAAGTATGATTGTCTTCATATAAGGCACTATGATGACCTCAAGTCACAGGACCAATTTCACTACCGAATGTTAGAGATTAACCACTGACACTCAGATAGTTATCCATGTGGAATCTCTTAACGGGTCTCCAATGTTTTGTTCTATAACAAAACATTCACGTATTCATTTAAATGTCACCACACTTTAACTTGTGAGATCAGCTACTTACTTCACAAATAAGAAATGTCACACGTGATGGTCTATCTGTAATAACGATATCCGTATCTCGTTATTACTTACGACCACGGATTATTCAAGATCCAATCATACGTAATTTGTATCTTACAATCACAACTCTTTGTGATTAACAAATCACTTAAACTTGGATCTTCGAACTCTATTATTTATCACAAAATTAATTTAAATAAATAATAGATCTTGCCAAAATTAAATGTATTAAATATATTAAAAGTGTTTACAACCTAAATCGATTGGATTTAGGACATAACACTTACAAAAAGTGCATATGTATACTATATATTTATCGGGCTTTTAACTATCTTCATCCACAAATAATTCATGTGGTGCTTCTAAAAATTGAGGATCGGTGGGTGGGTGATTGTGCAAAAACTCTGATCAAATTGTTTCCGATTTCGTGCACAAGAATTAAGAGAGGAAATAAATGGTGAGAGATCTAGCCAAATAAAACAAAATGAGTCAAATAAGAGATCAGTAGTATCTTTTATCCAGCGTCAAATTCTTAATACACTTCACACCAAATACATATCACTTGGAGGTGTTGCGCTGGTTGGCTACAGAAAGTTGCATTCAGTACCAAAACTCCAGGCCCAAATTGTTAAATCCCACTTTCTTAAAGTCAAATTTTACTTTGATTGTGGGTTCAGTACCTATTTGACATCCATTATAGGACATGTCAAGTTTTGAGCCATTAGGATGATTTGTGACGGGACAAATCATGGGTTTTTTTAAAAGAAGCATGAAATCCAAAATGAACGGTATTATAAATCTACCTTTAATAATCAACGATGGCCACAAAAATAAATAAATAAATAAGATAAACTGTATATTAGAGATAAGAAACTTTGGATCTGTAATGTGTTCTTCAATGATTTAAAGGTTTTGTTAGGACTTGGAAGGTGGGGATTTCTGTCATTTTCAGTCAAGAAAAAGTCGAATGCATGTTGAGACTTTGTATTCAAACGCAAAAACCAAGAGAGACATCATCTGACAATCAATGTGGAAGTTTTTGGCTTTTTCTTGCAATGTATTTTGACTCACACGTTTCATTTTCCTACATAAGACTATACTTGCAAACATCTTGTATTAATAAGAATATGCTAGGTACACAGTATTAGACAGGATTAGACGGTACTGTATATAAGCGAACACTTAGATTTGCTTATATATTGCATTTCATGCACCTGAAATTCAATACAGATATAGCTTTGTTTTGAGGTGTGAAGGATAAAAACATGGTGGTTATAGCTGATAAGAGTGGTGGTGGAGGTAGTAATCCACCAGGGTTGGGAAGCTATGGCCTCCAAGTGGTAACGGGGCGATGGTTCATGGTTTTTGCATCCCTTCTGATCATGTCGATGTCTGGTGCTACCTACATGTTTGGTCTCTACTCCGGTGACATCAAATCGTCCCTTGGTTATGATCAAACAACCTTAAACTTGCTAAGCTTTTTCAAAGATTTGGGAGGCAATATTGGGATCATATCCGGGCTAATCATGGAGGTTACGCCACCTTGGGTAGTTCTTGCCATGGGTGCTGCTATGAACTTCGTTGGCTACTTCATGATATGGCTTGCAGTAACTAAAAGAATAGCTAAACCCGAAGTGTGGCAAACGTGTTTATACATATGTATTGGTTCAAATTCTCAAGCATTTGCCAACACTGGAGCATTAGTTACATGTGTAAAGAACTTCCCAGAGAGTCGGGGCGTCGTTTTAGGCCTCTTGAAAGGATTTGTTGGCCTAAGTGGTGCAATTCTTACACAACTATTCCATGCTTTTTATGGAAACAATACCAAGTCACTCATATTGCTCATTGGTTGGCTTCCGGCAGCAGTTTCATGCATTTTTCTCCCAACAATTAGAATCCTGAAGATTGTTGGACGATCGAATGAACTCAAAATCTTCTACCGTCTACTCTATCTATCGCTTGCTCTTGCCGGATTTCTCATGATCATTATTATTGTGCAGAATATATCCATCTTTAAAAGGGCAGAGTATGCAGGCAGCGTCTCGGTTGTGATCATATTACTCCTTGCCCCACTAGCCGTTGTACTCAGAGAGGAGTTCAAAATTTGGAAAACCAAGAAACAAATGTTTGATGATGCTTCTGATAATCTGAAAGTGGCGACAGAAAATCCTCCATCGATCGAATTACCGCACAATCAGGCAACACAACCAGCTACCAACAGTCCACAGCATCAACAAAATCCCCTTTCGGCAATACAACCAGATGCCAACACTCAGCATCCTGTTTCGTGCTGGAACAATGTATTCAGGCCACCGGAGAGAGGGTCCGACTACACCATATTGCAAGCACTGTTCAGCATCGACATGTTGATTCTCTTTATTGTCACAGCATTCGGGGTTGGAGGGACCTTGACCGCCATTGATAATCTAGGCCAAATTGGCGGGTCCCTAGGCTATCCAAGTAAAAGCATCTCCACATTCATATCACTTGTCAGCATATGGAATTATCTTGGAAGAGTAACTTCAGGATTTGGTTCAGAAATTTTGTTGGCTAAGTACCAATTCCCACGTCCTCTGATGCTCACATTGGTACTTCTCCTCTCTTGCGCTGGCCATCTTCTCATTGCATTTGGTGTCCCAAATTCACTCTATGTTGCCTCAGTAATCATGGGATTCTGCTTTGGAGCGCAATGGCCACTGATATATGCAATCATATCAGAATTATTTGGGTTGAAATACTACTCCACATTGTACAACATTGGTGCCGCTGCCAGCCCAGTTGGAGCTTACATGCTCAATGTAAGAGTTGCAGGCAATCTGTATGACAAAATGGCTATGAAGCAATTGGCAGCTAAAGGGCTAGCTCGGAAACAAGGCGAAGATCTGTCGTGCAACGGTACTGATTGTTACAAGTTGGCTTTTCTGATTATCACGGTTGCTACAGTAATTGGGAGCATCGTTTCTTTCGTTTTGGTGATTAGAACAAGAAAATTCTACAAAGGTGATATATACAAGAAGTTCCGTGAACAAGCCGAAAGAAGCAACCAACACTGAAATAATGGCCTCCCGACCCTGGAACCATAGGATTGAATGGTACTAGATAGTATTACTATGATCTTATCCTCATTTGTTGACTTTTTGGTCATTTTCTATCAATGCGATATGTTGTCGATGTAGTAACATGGCGACAATATACAAGTAGTCATATGTAGTTTTGTGCTTGCTTATGTGATGGTTTTGAAGATATGGCATGACTTGCCTTCTCTTTAAGGCGGTTCTTTGGGTTGGAAAAATAATCAGTTGCAGCAACGTGCAGAACAGTAAAATGCAAAAATAAAATTTATCGTCCGATCGAGTCTCATGACAGATGACAGCACAATGTCCTAAAGTGAAATTACCCGTCGATAACTACTGCGACCTCCGTGGACAATCACTCCCAGTATACAACGATCAGAAACTACTTGTGCAGCAATCACGAATGGTTTCTCAGAACTCTAAAGTGTACTCCAGAATATATGTAAAAATCCAAGTAAAAAATTCAGAATATGAGAAATCAGATTTCATTTCAGATGATTTTTTTTTTCTTTTGATCACCAATTGAATATTTCATCTAAATTGATTATTTCTTTCACATTTAATATTTATAGTATAAATATCTAACAATCTGATCATAAGCAACAGTTCATTAGCTATACATTTTGTCTTTGATGGACAACTGCAATTGCACTAACTTGTTTTCATTAACTCACAACTTCAAAATTTGTTTACGACAATACTTGTGGTACATAATGGACACCATAATGATGTCCATTATTATATTCAGTAAAATAATCCATTTGATTATTATGTCTATATCCACTATTTTAATTAAACGACAAAGTTAATGTGACAGTTTAGTTAGTAAATAACTAAATTGTGTGTCAGTGTTTTCGAAAGTCAAACTGACATTTATGTATGGAGTATTGAAACAAAGTTTCAGTTCAATGACCCAGTTTAACCAACATGAAATTTCATTAATATTTGAAAAAAAGATATCGTGGAAGGGTGTCCAAATTGTAACAAAGTATAGGATCAAGAACCTAGTGACCGACGTACAATTTCGATAAAAGTATAGCGACTTTAATTCTATAATTTACCAAAAGGTAAACTTGTATCAACTTTCCGTGGAATGAGTTTTGTACTGGCATTGCTCACTATGTGAAGCTTTGACGATCAAATTAGTCAGGAACTTCGATATACTTAGTGGAGTACATGATTTTTATGTATACTCCAAGTCTCCAATGTTGAATTGTGCCTACACTCGTAGAATTGTGTCTTGTGTGTCAATGAATACTACTATTATAGGAGTTGAGGTTATTTACGAATGTGTTGATGACATGATGACGTGAATAAAGTAATGCTCTCTTGTGATCCTAAAAACACATATCGCAGTTACCCCATAGCACATACGACAAATCATGATGCTCTCGTCTCTCTCATTGTCATTTTGGATTGATAATGATTGCATAAAACAACAAATCAATTTTGGCACGTAATGTGAAAATCCATACATCTCGCGACATTTATACATGAAATTACTTCAAGAATTTTTAGAATATATAAGCAAAACATAATACGAATCTTCAACATTTTCCAAGTCTAGTTAAGATAAAAAAAAAAAAATCAAAATAAATAAAGATTGATTGAGACGAGACTACATGGATCACCACCACTCTTGGATTTCAAGCAATAAAAAAGTGTTTTTATTCAATCACTGGCCAGATTCATTGGACTTTATGAGTTCAATTATATGGACCAAAATCAACATTTCATGCTGCCCACAAGTCACATAAAGACACTTTCAGGGAAGTCCTTGTACCGTACCTCAGGGTCAGGAGTTCATTGCAATACTAAGCATTAGCTACCATAATTGACCATGGCTCGAGTTAAAGATTTCTAACCCATGTACTTGTTGGTTGATCTTGTCCAGACACACGCCCAGTTGATATTGGTTGGCTTGGGATAGGAGCGTAAAATGAATCACGGAAGGCTAGTTTATCCTTATTTCATTGATCTATACATCGAACTAGAACTGATCATAAGCACAACCCATATTAGATCATTATCGACAACCGTAAGAGCCCTATAGAGGAAGGAACAACTCGTCCCTTGAAAAGTGAACAGACTAAGTTATTCTAGTCAAAATCCAAGGAATAAGTTTTGAATAGGAATTGAAATGGGTGAGTACAATAGACGCTCGAAAAAACTATATGGAATTCTAATATTTCATCCCTTCATCCCAGTCTCGAAATAGGTTGTGTTAGGATAGCAATTATTGCTTTCAAGTTCCTTCCCCAGCTAGTCAACCTTGTATGAGAGGGATCAAGAAGTGATTTTTTCAATAAGCTTTTTTCCCCAGAAAAAAAAAAAATAATAAATAAATCTCAATATTCCACACTTCTGATGTCCATGCAGAGTTAATCACCGATTGAAATTATAGAAATAATATAAATTTTGGTCTTTCTGTTTACCAATCTTCATTTAGACATTTTTTAGACATACCAGAATGTTCTCAGTGCTTTATATACTATTCTTCTAAAACTAGCACTTATTTGCAACAAACACAAGTTGTACAACGCAATTTGGGATTTTATGGTATATGCACGTTACAATTTCAGATGTGATTGTCTATTTTCCTTTGTTGTGATATAAAAGTGAGATTCTAAACACTAATTTTTCTTCCTTGGTGAAGGTCTGGTAAATTATTCTGTATGGACCGTGCTACTGTGACAGGGGCCGTGACAGCCTTGTGTTTGAGTAGGATTATCCATTCTGTATAGCTCTGCTTGGCCATACTTTAAAGAGATCCCTTTTTCTTGATGATGGTGATTGGGACCTTGTTGGAGATGTAAGTATTATGCCCTAGGTCCAATCAATTTTGGACATAAATACTTTTATATATAATTAATGCAATTAAATGGCAGATCTACCATACATCTCTTAGACTCTAACTGAAAACCTGGCTAACCTTTATCAATATTCTTTCGCATTATGTTTATGCATGCATTCTTTTCAATTTTATCTATTTATTGACGGATGTAAATTGGTTATAACATCTAATATGATATTTGGCAGTGGGAATGCTTAGGGCTGAACATGGTCCGGTTTAACTGAATCGAACACGAATTTTCGGATATTTATTTAGTAAGTGAATTCATCGGGTTCAAATTTAATTATAAAATCGTTCGGGTTCGGTTCCATTTAGTTCTTGGATTTCATGCAATAATTAATTTAATATTTAAAATAACGCTACATTAATTCAATTAATGATATATTAAATCTTAGATTTTACAAAATAACGTAGTTGAATCTTACGTATATTTTGCGCATCTTTTTGTTGTGTTTTTCATAAATTTGATTGTTAGAAGCAGGGGAAGATGAAGATGGCGGCTCACAATAATGAAGAGAGATATAGTCGGGCTTTCAATTCAATTTTTTTAGAACAATACAAACGACATTATGGTAGAATAATAGATTTGGATAAAATTTAGGTCAATTTAATTAAGTTGGGCTTGGACTTGGGCTGGAAATTAGAAATAAAAAAATCATATTTCGGATTTGGGTTAAATTAATTAGTTTGCAAAATTTAATTAGAAAAAAATAAAATAATTTGACTTATTTGAGATAAATAAATTAAGAAAATTAGAGAGATTCAGTTCGAATCAAAATGAGAAAATCTAAATGGGAACCTTCAGCCATTGTCTGCACCAAAAAAATAAAATAGAAAATTTCTCACTGATTGCTTGATGATCTTTTTGATTTTTCTGCGAGGAATGTCAAAGTGATGAATCTCTAATATCAATTAGGAAAATGCCACCTTGTGAAGAAAGTGAAGCCTACCTGCATTTGCATCAATTCAGATGTCGAGTGATACATGAAAGATGAATCTATCCAAAAATTATACTATAAAATAAGAACGTTGCAAGAAAATAATGATTAAGTTCTTGAAAATGTGATAGTAATACTTGCATATTTATTTGTGTTAAAATGGGTGGATCGATTCGGACAGACCTGCCTACATCAAATATGGTACCGACCGTTCATTATGGGTGTTTTTTTTTTTTTTTTTTAAGCAAACTCATTGTCCACCATCTTAACCAGTGAAGCCGAGCAAAAGAGTGGAGACATTTAACCCACTTCAACCTCTTGGTTAGGACGATGAACAATTAGTTTGTTAGTGGTGTCAAAATGGACCGAGTTATTTAGGTTTGAGATAATCTACCTCATCAAGATCAATTGAGGGGGCTCTTGAGCACTGGTCAGTTTGGGGCACAACCTGCGGTTTAACCTGTCTGCAGCTTGTGAGGCCAAGGTGGAGACTCCAGGATTTACTCATTGTAAGGTGGATACCTGGATATTAAAAAAAAAAAAAAAAAAATTGGATTGAAATCAACTTAGATTTTTACAGACTAGTGCACAAGTTGGCCAACCATAAAGAACTGTCTGTACCATTTTAACACCTCTAAGTTTACAAGGATTACAAACACATTCAAGAATTTATTTAGGGCCTGTTTGGGCCCGATTTTTTCACCCAAAAAATTGATTTTTTGACCGTTATTTCACTATTCCAATCGTCTTATTTGACTTTTTCTCTCACAGGTGGACCCCACTTTTCTCCTAACTGTCAAAAAATCAATTTTCAAAATCACTCCTAAACAGATTCTTAATATTTTCTTGAAATGTTCTCCATTTATAGTATATTTTTTTGGGTAGATAAATCATTCATGTACACTCAGAAGATGAATTATTTCCAAAAATATTACTTTACATTTTTATTACAAAAATACTAATTTAATTACAATAATATTATTACATTTTTATGACACGTGTTACAAAAATTTAACGTGTAATACAATATTACATTTTTGTAACATGTTATAATTTCGTTCAATGATATGAACGTTCTCATGCAGAAAATCCTTAACAATGACAATGAACATATTAGCCTGTATTCCATGGTTTAAACCCTTAATTTAATTGTACATCCGTCGTTTTTGCTTTATACAATATGAAGTTGAAAGCCACTGGTCACCTTTATGCAAAAGTTAAAAGATATCCCTTTTTCTTTTTTCCAAAAGTATATGTATTAAAAAAAAAAAAAAAAAAAAAATTCAAAAATTGAAAAAAAAAAAAAAAAAAAAAAAAACTCCACAAATAAACGCGACCATAATAAATTCAAAGAGATGAAAAGTTGAATGGTACAACTGGATATCATGATACATATTCAATATTGGACCAATCACGCAATAGTATCCGAGGTAATCCAAGTTCTTATCGCACACCAATGGCTACCGATAATAAAAAATCAAACATGAAAAAAATAAAGGAAACCGAAACGCTCGGAACGAGTACATACACCGGAGGAAACCTCTTGGACAATTTTTTATTTTTATTTTTTTTAAATCAAATCTTTATTAATGATCAGTTGTAGGCAACTGTTCATGGGTTTGGTTAATGAAGAAGAACTCATAGATAAGCCCAGCAAGCCCACCACCAATTAGAGGCCCGGCCCAATAGACCCAGTGGTTGTCCCAGGTCCAGCTCACCACAGCTGGGCCGAATGACACTGCTGGGTTCATTGAGGCCCCATCAAAGGCCCCACCAGCTAAGATGTTGGCACCCACAATGAAACCAATAGCAATTGGTGCAATTGTTCCCAAACTGCCCCTCTTTGGATCCACTGCGGTGGCGTACACGGTGTAGACTAGCCCAAAGGTCATCACAATTTCTAATACAAATGCATTCCATACGTTGACTCCAGCTGACAATGAAAAGGCTGCAGTAGTCTGAAAAATAAAATTACAAATGGGGTGAATGTTTTTCGTTAACTTGAGCTTTTAGACGAAGTGATTATTGTAAAACAGAGACAGAATTTTCACGCAAGAGGGCGAAAAACTCACCAAACCACCGGTGGCGAACTTGAGAAGCAAGCAAGCAACGACAGAACCAAGCAACTGAGCAATCCAGTAGAGGATACCACGGATAAGGCTAATATTTCCACCGACAAAGGCTCCAAAAGTGACAGCAGGGTTAACATGGCCACCGGAAATGTTGGCACCAACGGAAACAGCCACGAAAAGTGCAAATGCATGGGCCACTGCAGCTGCAATGAGGCCTGCCGGAGTGGTGGCTCCGTCGTCTGTTAGCTTGTTGAAGGCCATGCCTGAACCTGAGCCAGCAAACACAAATATTAGGGTTGATATGAACTCAGCCAATGCCGCCTTCAAGGCGTCCTGCTGAGTCGCCTCTTCCAGCCTCCCCACCGCTATCCTGCTGACCGGCATCTTCGAATAATTGAAAAATTAACTGGGGTACCAGAAACACACTTCCTTTGAATCTTTCTGGTGAGTATATTACTGGTTTCCACTTCTCATGCTGTTCGAGTACATATACTGATGCTGAAGGGAATGTGCTACCTGATATAGCCAGTTTCCGTTTAAAAATGGATTATACTAATACAGTACGTGTTTGTTTATTTTTGTATATTTAAATAAATATTTTGTGTCCAATCATTCAAAAAGAAATCAAGAATCATACAGTTAAGCAATTGATGGATGGATAAAGGGATTAGATTAGTGACACGACTGCGTATATAAGTGTATTTCTTTTTTCTTTTACTTTTAGCCACAACTATTAAAATGAAATTTTTTGAAAAAATAAATAAATTTTGAAATAATAAATTTTTGAAAAATATGTACTTAAAAAGTATGAAAAAATTATAGATTTATATGCAAAGTATTTCATTGTAAGAATGTCTGAATAAAAATGAGTTTGAGAAAAAAAATTATTTTAATGATTGTCAAACATATAATAGAAAATTAATGAAATCGCTTGTCCTAACACCAATAAATAGAGAGGAAAATCGCTACGTAGAATACGCTAGATTCAAAAATTCATTAACAAATTCTAATATTATTTGTGATCAACAATTTTAATTTTAATATTAATTTGTATAATTTGAAATAGTCATCGTGACTCGTTGAATGCCTATTTAACATTTTGAATTTTTAACATAAAAAAAATTAATTTAACTTTTTAAATCATGGGGAGCACCTTATGAACTTGCTAATCCTACCTACAAATAGAATTATTCTTTAGATAAACAGAATCTTTGATAAGACAAAGACATGTAACTCAAACAATAAGATAAGTTCAAGTATTTGAATTATATTATAACTTAATTGATATTTTATTTTCAAAAGAATATTTTGTGGTGTAGTGGCTGTGTCATGAGGGCAACTAAATGAAAAACTAACAACATTAATTTAATTTTTACACTTTTAATGTGAATGTTTTTATATTGAATAATAATTTGCGATTATTTAATGATGATGAAAGAATAACTCTAAGATATGATAAGACTGGATGGAACTTTACACACTCGTGTTATGAGATAAATATGACATATGTGGCGTGATAAATTTGTTAAGTATTTTCTTTACTTAGGGTCAGTTTGGGAGCGATTTTTTCATCCAAAAATTTGATTTTTTGACCGTTATTTCACTATTTTAGTCGTCATATTTGACTTCTTCTCTTACAGGTGGACCCCACTTTTTTTTTAACGGTCAAAAAATCAATTCTCAAAATTACTCCCAAACAGGCTCTTAATATACTATATCATAATTGATTTTAAGAATGAGCAATATGTCCAAAAACAATTGAAGAATCGATCAAAATTGACTACTAACAATGGAAAAAGTCGTGGTGTGTTTGGTTAATTGAGCTAGATTGAACCGATCTAATGCTAGGGTGATTCCACGTCTAAGGCAACCTTTTCCTTGGGGCTGTCTACGCATGTTCGATAAGTTTCATTCAGTATATTGTAAAATTTTCACTAGTAATTCAAATTTTATATAGTTTATCATCGAGTCTTATTTATTATTGTAAATAATTGCCGATGTAATCTAGGCCGGCGATAACGAAAATTGAAGTTGATTATTCTCAGTATATCCTCTTTAAGAGTGTGTTTGATTACATTTATTTTTCATGAAAAATATCAAATTTCCACCCAAATTCCTATTTAGAGTATTTGATTGCTATTTTTTTTCATGAAAAATATTTTCCAACTTTTGAAAATATGCTTAATTTTTCTTGTTTTCAAGGAAAACATTTTCCTTGGGTAGAGGTGATTTTTATTTTCCACAAAAGATGAAAAATATTTTCTTTTTTAGAGGCTCCAAAAGTGACAGCAGGGTTAACATGGCCACCGGAAATGTTGGCACCAACGGAAACAGCCACGAAAAGTGCAAATGCATGGGCCACTGCAGCTGCAATGAGGCCTGCCGGAGTGGTGGCTCCGTCGTCTGTTAGCTTGTTGAAGGCCATGCCTGAACCTGAGCCAGCAAACACAAATATTAGGGTTGATATGAACTCAGCCAATGCCGCCTTCAAGGCGTCCTGCTGAGTCGCCTCTTCCAGCCTCCCCACCGCTATCCTGCTGACCGGCATCTTCGAATAATTGAAAAATTAACTGGGGTACCAGAAACACACTTCCTTTGAATCTTTCTGGTGAGTATATTACTGGTTTCCACTTCTCATGCTGTTCGAGTACATATACTGATGCTGAAGGGAATGTGCTACCTGATATAGCCAGTTTCCGTTTAAAAATGGATTATACTAATACAGTACGTGTTTGTTTATTTTTGTATATTTAAATAAATATTTTGTGTCCAATCATTCAAAAAGAAATCAAGAATCATACAGTTAAGCAATTGATGGATGGATAAAGGGATTAGATTAGTGACACGACTGCGTATATAAGTGTATTTCTTTTTTCTTTTACTTTTAGCCACAACTATTAAAATGAAATTTTTTGAAAAAATAAATAAATTTTGAAATAATAAATTTTTGAAAAATATGTACTTAAAAAGTATGAAAAAATTATAGATTTATATGCAAAGTATTTCATTGTAAGAATGTCTGAATAAAAATGAGTTTGAGAAAAAAAATTATTTTAATGATCGTCAAACATATAATAGAAAATTAATGAAATCGCTTGTCCTAACACCAATAAATAGAGAGGAAAATCGCTACGTAGAATACGCTAGATTCAAAAATTCATTAACAAATTCTAATATTATTTGTGATCAACAATTTTAATTTTAATATTAATTTGTATAATTTTAAATAGTTATCGTGACTCGTTTAATGCCTATTTAACATTTTGAATTTTTAACATAAAAAAATAAAATTAATTTAACTTTTTAAATCATGGGGAGCACCCTATGAACTTGCTAATCCTACCTACAAATAGAATTATTCTTTAGATAAACAGAATCTTTGATAAGACAAAGACATGTAACTCAAACAATAAGATAAGTTCAAGTATTTGAATTATATTATAACTGAATTGATATTTTATTTTCAAAAGAATATTTTGTGGTGTAGTGGCTGTGTCATGAGGGCAACTAAATGAAAAACCAACACCATTAATTTAATTTTTACACTTTTAATGTGAATGTTTTTATATTGCATAATAATTTGTGATTATTTAATGATAATGATGAAAGAATAACTCTAAGATATGATAAGACTGGATGGAACTTTACACACTCGTGTTATGAGATAAATATGACACGTGGCGTGATAAATTTGTTAAGTATTTTATTTACTTAGGGTCAGTTTGGGAGCGATTTTTTCACCCAAAAATTTGATTTTTTGACCGTTATTTCACTATTCCAATCGTCATATTTGACTTCTTCTCTTACAGGTGGACCCCACTTTTCTCTTAACGGTCAAAAAATCAATTCTCAAAATTACTCCTAAACAGGCTCTTAATATACTATATCATAATTGATTTTAAGAATGACCAAAATGTCCAAAAACAATCGAAGAATTGGTCAAAATTGACAACTACTGACGATGGAAAAAGTCGTGGTGTGTTTGGTTAATTGAGCTAGATTGAACCGATCTAATGCTAGGGTGATTCCACGTCTAAGGCAACCTTTTCCTTGGGGCTGTCTACGCATGTTCGATAAGTTTCATTCAGTATATTGTAAAATTTTCACTAGTAATTCAAATTTTATATAGTTTATCATCGAGTCTTATTTATTATTGTAAATAATTGCCGATGTAATCTAGGCAGGCGATAAGGAAAATTGAAGTTGATTATTCTCGGCATATCCTCTCTAAGGGTGTGTTTGATTACATTTATTTTCCATGAAAAATATCAATTTTCCATCCAAATTTCTATTTAGAGTATTTGATTGCTATTTTTTTCATGAAAAATATTTTCCAACTTTTAAAAATATGCTTAATTTTTCTTGTTTTTAAGGAAAACATTTTCCTTGGGTAGAAGTTGTTTTTATTTTCCACAAAAGATGAAAAATATTTTCTTTTTTAGGTGATATTTTTCATGTCAATCAAACACACTTTAATTATTTTTTAAGATGCAAATAAGCAACAATGTTTGACTGAACCGGTTCTTTAGGGGATTTGGCACATTTGGGGTCCCTAAGCAAATATTGTTTTAGGGGTCCCACTGAATTAGGTGAGATTATAAAATAATGTCTTTAAAAAAATTATCAACTACGTGAAAATAAAAAAAATGCTTAACCGTTGAAAGTTTTGAGAGGGAACCCCCAAAATTTTAAATTTCGTCGTCTGATTAAAAATTAATAGATAATTTAATAATTAATGACAGATTAGCCCTTGCTAATTTCAGAAAGCCATTGCTTAATCTGTCCAAAGTGAGCAATCACAATGATTATAACTAATAAAAATTAATTAGTGGTTATCATGAAATATTTGCTATTAAATTATAAATTCATTAATACAAAATATTTAAAGGGTGTATTCAATTGGAACTTTCAAAAACTTTGATGGACTTTTTTTAAGTGATGACTTTTGTGGATTTCGTGGATCTTTCATAAATTTGTATGGAATTAATAGAAGTCTACGAAAGACTTCTATGAACTTTCATTTTAAAATTTTTATAGACTTTTGAAGACTTCCATCTGAAATAGAATTCACGCGGATCTAGTACAACGGTGAGAAATTCTTATATACAAGGTGTTAGTTCCCACAATTCTCCTTCTTCCCATATAATAAAAAAAATTGAAAAAATAAAAATTTCAGATCTTAATTAAATAAATAATAATAATAATTATACATATATATGATTCAATATTATTAGTATAGTATACTTTAAAAAAAAATAAAAATCAATATATTTAAATTTAATTATAAATTTTTCATATTAAATTTTATAATTTAATAAAAAAATAGACATTTTTCAAAAAAAAAATGAATGAGAAAACCAAAAAAAAACCAAGAATCAAATTTAATTTTTTTCAAAGAAAATGAGAGAGAGAACGAAGGATAAATGGAAATAAATATAATCAATAGAAAAAATAAATTTTAATCATACATGTTCATAGAAATTTAAAGGAAAAAAAGATTGGAAATTATTATTATTATTATTATTATTATTTTTAGAATCTTCCAAAATCTCTTGATTAATGAGAGACAAATTTTAAAATTTTATATGAGTATTTTCCGCTTAAAAGTTAGTACTCTAGAGAGTTTTATAAAAGTCTCTAAAAGTCATTAAAATTTGAATATTTCAAGACTTATAGAGACTTCTAAAAATTTTAATTGAATGCACCATAACTTTTAGAGATTTTTTAATTGTAAGTAAAAATCGCCAAACCGGAAATCGAACCGAAACCGCATTTTATAAACCGTCGATTTGGTGCCACGTGGACCCGGTCAACGAAATTGTTTTGACCCAAACCAAACCGGTTAAAATGGTTTGGTTTAGGTTTGAAAATTTTAATTGCGGTTTAAAATCAAGCCGGACAGGCAAAAAAATATATATAAATGAAAAAATGAATTTTTTTGAAAATTCATCCAAATATGTAAAATTCAATAGTTTCATTTGTGGGTATTTTTGTCAATTTCTAATACAGATATATTATTATTATCATCATCCAATAATCCTAATATATATCTAATAGTCTCAAGACTAACATAATCTATCAAAAGTCATTTTCCTTTTCAGAATTTAGATGAACTCTAGCCGACATCCAACACGGTCTTGAGCCACCGACACCACACACTTCTTTTTCAGATTTTTCACGCTTCTTCAAAGTTGAATAGTAGTCTATTATACCAAATCGGAGACAAAGAGATTCTAAACATTCGGTGATAATATTTGTTACAAATAAAGTTTCATATCAATAATTTTTTTGGAACAAATTAAGGTAAGAATTTAAAATTAAATGCGTTTCGTAACATCATACAAACGTATACTTATGTAATTGTTATATTTAGATATTATAAATAATTGTTTAATGATTGTGGTTGGTTATTATCTTTGTCTAATCAGTATCCTTTTTTTAGATATGATGATCACGAGATCTTATTGAACATCATTATATTTTTTGAGCCTTATATCTAATTTAGTAGACTTATATTATAACGTTATTATATCGTCATTAGCCTAAAAAAGGTGAACAAAAATGAAAAAAATTATGTTTTAGTTTATTGTAATTTTTCTTTGATTTAGTTGGTATTTAAATTTATAGTAGATATATTTAGCCTCTGTTTGAGCCATATTTTTCATATCATCATAACGAAAAAAATGATCGTTGGAGAGGAGGCTAGGTCCCACCCATGAAACAACAGGTCAACAAAGGCGGTTGAACTTGTGGGATAATGATCCAAATTTTCATTTTTTTGTTTCAAAAATTTGGTTCAAACAGGGGTTTAGTTTGTATTAGATTTATTGCTAGTAAGATATAAATATATATTGAATTCAATGAATTAATGACATAAAAGTAGACGGAAAAAAACATATGGCGAAACCGGCAGTTTAAAATCGGACCAAACCGTTAGGTTTAGGTTTGAGTTTTTTTCAACCCGTTCAAAATGGTTTGATTTAGATTTGGATTTTTCTTAAACCGATTTAAATGGTTTGATTTGAAAATCTGTCAAAAATCGGACCGCTTACACCCCTAATCTCAATTGAATACATCGTGACTTTTAGAGACTTCTTAAAACTCTATAAAAGTCTCAATTGAATACACTATGATTTTTAAAGAGTTTCAAAAAGTCTCAATTGAATACCCCTAAACTTTTTAACTCTCAAAAAGTCATTAAAAGTTTCAATTAAATACACACCCCTTAGATTAAAAATAATTATACTAAAATTTAACAATATTTGAATTTCAAACATATATGAGAGAGCAAGAAATTGATTGCTTTCATAATGATTTTGATAAATGACTACTCTGTTATTACCCGTGTTTCTTGATTAAGTGTGAAAAATGATTGGTCAATAACATTGCAAAGTCTTCCATAATTATAATTGTTGGGTAAATAGGTACAATCTTAGTTCAAATATACTTAAACTATAACGGATCAAATGACATTTATAGTAAAGTGATTTCAGCTTACTTGAGGCAGCATTAAATTATAATATCCATCTAACATATGTAAAAAAAGTAATAATAATAAAAAGTTACACCTAATATTTTAGAATATGATATTGGAATGAAATGTTGAATATAGTCTAAAGAACCTAAAGAATCCAGTTTCATGAAAATAATGAATATTGATGTTCTAGCTCTTCTTATGAGTTGTTATTAAACCCCTAATAAATCTAATTCTTAGTTATTGGGTCTATAATTCAAATTCCAATATTTTTTATAGGTTGACAAACAATATGATAATTACATATGTGTGTATATACACAACAATTCCTCTTGTATATATATAATTACGTACGTGTACAAAGGAATTGCTGCTAGAATTGTGCCACAGCAACATCTGGTGTATGTTGTCTGTTTTTTTTTTTTTCTTTTTTTTAACCGATAGATTTTCTCCAACTATCGTTTGTATAAATTCTGGCAGATATTTTCTGTAAATATAGCAGCTTTGATATATATATATATATATAAACACACATGTATATATACATATACATACATATACATATACATATATATATATATATATATATATATATATATATACACACATATACATATAACTGCAAATGACAGAGGTATGGACTATGGCACGTTATTGTGCATCAGGAAAGCAAGACAAATTGCACATGTAACAGCAGAGAAACTCCTTGCTACCAGGCTGGCTTCTGATTGGTCAGACAAGACTAACATATATACAAAAAGTCTGAACCCTAATCTTGAGGGTCCCCACCGTTCCGCCCCTAGAGTTTTGTGAGGGAGGTAAATCGCGATATGTACCCCAGCAGGCCAGAAAACAAGAGGTACTTGTACACTGTGCCTACAAAGAGTCAAATTTCATGTTTCAAGAATCGAACCCCCACATTGCGACTGCCAGTAAGTAAGGTGTGAGATAAGCTCACTCCTATCCTTTGCACTACCGGACTATGCCCCCGGGGCAGACTAACATATATACTCAAATAGAGTTACTTGTTTTATCTCTTTTAGTATAAAGTTATACATAAAGTATATAGTATAATCTAATTTAACTTTGTCTTCAGTATCTTTATACATTTGTTTTCACTTAGACTGCACAATAAGGATAAGGATGTGCATGTATCCTGGGTTAACAAGTCATGATATTGATATTGCAACGGTTGATTGACGATAACTTGTTCACTTCAATTTTTATTACTATTTGGAATAACGCAAGGGAATCTTTATCAAAACATTCCATCTACTTAGAGCATAAAATGGAAAAATATATGTTCGAGATATAGACTTACTCATGGTGCACGCGTCACTAGATACCAATATGAACAAATTGATTCTATAGTCTTCGCTATGTATTTTTAATAACCGCGGTGGAATATTAATGTAAGACATTTGTTGTCCATGTTCTAACCAATGATCGATCAATTACCATCGAGAGTGGAACTCAAGTAAGTACCCTCAAATTAAAATGCTTCTCTAAATAATTTACGATATTGATAGGTCCAACTTCATTTTGTATAGTCGATTTATGCATAAATTAAAGATACATACATAGGTATGTAACCGACGATAAGTCTTATTCTCTCGAATGCTGGCCTCCCAAATACTATTACGTCCATTTGCACGCTTCCCATTTCTTCTGTAATACAACAATATATGCTACAAGGAAACCTCGAAGATTATAAAAGAGAGAGGTCAGCTAAGAAGAAGAAAGCTAGCTAGTCTAGAAAAAGGGGCAGGATATATATATATATATATATATATATATACACGCCAAGAATCTCTAGTCACAGTACACAACAATTCTTCATGTATTATTGAGTTAAAAGCTATTCAGCACGTTCAAATTCTATACATGCTATTATTATACTGAATTTTTTTTAATTTTTATTTTGCTTCGAGATAGTATAAAAAAGTTAAATTGTTAGAAAATAAAAATATAATTTATTTTAATTTTTTATTAGCCTCATATAATTTATTTTAATTTGACGTTTAATGCAGGACGTGGAATAAATACAATTTCAGTGAAATAACACAAAATAATCATTCATCATTGATTTTAATTGGTGAAAACGGACGAAAATATATCATTTAAAATCAAATTATGAGTAGTACACTATATTGAAATCAAATTAAAGTATAACTATCTAAGTTAAATAATATTAAAGTGTAGCCACTCGATTTAATGATCTGAAAGTATAATTATCTAGTTGACACTAAAGTAAAAATATAATTACTACAAATGGAACTTACCCTAAACCAAAAAATCTAGAACCTTAAGTTAAGAGGGAAGAAGCTTTATTGTTGCAACTTTGATACCTTTATTCACTAATTATTTTTCGCCAACCTAAGTATTACCTAGATAAAAATGAATATTCCTATTATTCGTCTTATAGCCTTAAATATTACACTTAAGTGTTGCCACAAGAATTGAAGTTCCAAGTTATTCTACTTTCATATATAGATAGTGGATGCAAGTCAAGAATTTTCTAGAGGTTTAGACGTCAATGCGGATTTTTCGTAGGCTACCTTTCTTGAAACCCTTATTTTGCTTTCTTCAAAATCTCTTCGAACGGATTCCTACGCATAAAGAATTTGAGAAGAGAACATATAACATTACCTCCATACACAAATATTCTGCGAAAGAGAAAATTATGGTGCAGTCAATTTAAGGAAAAATTATATATATATGACAATTCTTTGCCTGGTTTGGATTCTTAATTTGGCCACCATGACACTCATTTATATGACCATTGACATTAAAAATTTGAGCCGTTATTAGAATTCAAAAAGTGACATAGTTACCAACATATAAATAGCTCGTGAATTTCTATAATTGCGCAAATCTACTAAATTTTAGTTAAGGTTAATTTTGTCCATAACCCAAAAGGATCGAATGGTTAAAATTCACCAAAATATGTCAAATAATTTATTTTTTATTATCAAAAAAATCAACTAGTGAAGTTTTTATAAAAGAAACTACATTGGAATTTGACTTCGAAAATTTTACGTACCTAGATATCATGTTTAAATGTTGAGAAAGGAATTGGAATATAATACGAGAGTGCTGTATATCCCAGTGGTGCTTAATCAATAATCTAGGTGGTGAAAAGTACTTACTCTATCCATTTATTTCATCTAGGTAGTGACAGTGGAGCCCACACCCAAAATTGATGGTTGTAAAAATATACAATTTATTACCAATTACGAAGAGTAATGTCGTCTAGCATCAATTGTTCTTAGCAACAGTTTACATAAGAGTGCTGTCCACATTTAAATGTACAATAAAAGTAAGGATGCATTGTAATTCATCGAACAATTAAAGATAGCCTTCACGACCACCTACACGTTTACTGTAAATAACATTATTTGGTAGTAAAATGCAAACTTTGTTGTCACCTATGACGCCTAAATTTGTGTCAAATGACACAATTTATTCTATTCAGTAAGAAATATGTAAAATAGGGAAGGGAAGGAAAGGAAACGTAGAGTAGAGGGAGTGGTGCACCGCAAATTCTGTGGTGCCAGGCTTGCACTCTAATCTTGCACAAGGAATCGGTGCAAAAAAGGAATGTGTTTGCTTCAAAGCCACCCGAATCTTACTCCTTTCCTCACCTCCACAATACTTCTTACACTTCTCTCTTTCTCTCTCCACAATACCTTTCCATTGGTTCAAGTTGCCTGCATATAAATGTACGTATGTAACGTCCTAAGTTGGCACTGAAATAAATATTCGTGCACACTTTCCAGGTTACTATTCACAGGGACATTCTTTTAGGCTCTATCTCTATAAAGAAAAATGGTTGCGCCTCAAGAATCAATGGCGATAAGGGATCACAATCATATGATCAAAGGAAAGCGCACCAAGCGGCAAAGGCACATCTCGCAGCTTTCATTAACCATGGCTACTAGCTCGTGTAGCTCCGCGGAAGTCAGTGGTGGCGGTTTTGGCGGTGCAGCAACGGAGGAGGAAGAAGAAGAATACATGGCCAATTGTTTGATTCTTTTGGCTAAAGGAAAAACACAAAAATTATGTGAACCACCTGCTGTTACGAGGTCGAACGTATACCAGTGCAAAACATGTAACAGATGTTTTCCTTCATTCCAAGCACTTGGTGGGCACCGAGCAAGTCACAAGAAACTTCAGACAACAAGCCTAGAAGAGAATGTACTTCAAATCAGTAATGATCATGGTACAAATATTTCATTTCAGATTTCAAGGAGCAGAGATCTACGCAGCCCAGAAAATACCAAGTCTAGGGTTCATGAATGTTCTATATGTGGAGCTGAATTCACCTCTGGTCAAGCCTTGGGGGGTCATATGAGAAAGCATAGACCATTGCCTAGTCATGATCAAGATTCTCTAAAAGCCCAGAAATCAAGAAATCCGTTATCATTGGACCTTAATCTTCCTGCAGCACCAGAAGGTGATGATGATCACATAGAATATTCAAAGTTTTCTGCATCAAAAGAACAAGTATTGTCTACCTCTCCTTTGGTTGATTGCCATTTATAACTAATTTCTCTGATCAGCAGGAAAATTCTTATTTACATTGTTTTCATTTTTTCATTCATAAATTTGTAAATTGATTCTTTGACATTCACAAATTAATTTGTAAAATTGATTAGTTGATTTCGTTTAATTATAGCTTTATCTTGATCATTTAGTTGAATTCTTACAGTATCTTCTTCCACTTCCATCTTGAATGTTCCAAAACCTTTTTCCTCATTTTTGGTGCCTCTGAGAACTACCTCATTAGCCGCTAGTTAGTGTGTGTGTGTGTACTTGAGAGGGGGGGGGGTTGGGTTGATCAGCATCAGCATCAGCATCAAAAGAATTAGGATTGGTGAATGAGATTCATATGATTGATCACAGGAAAGCTTAAAGTTGAATGCATAATTGTCTGTTCCATTAATTAAATGACAAATAAATTAATGGATATGGTGCAAGTAGCTAGCCATTTATTTATCTAACTGCCCTTGTTGTATGGGTATTGACCTGTACTTCTCCATTACGACACCAAAGCAACATGTTACCCTAGCCCTACAACCATGGAAAACTATTGAGCATGATTCGTATGAATAATGAAATGCGATTATAAGCAATATTTTTACTTCTTTTAATATTAGTATTGTCTAATTTACGTTACTTATTAGGTTACGAGAAGCTCCTCTACATAACACCAGTGACAAATTTCGAAGCATGGTAGATAGTTTTTAAGTTCCTATTGTATATATTCCTAACTTTTCATGAATTGCCTTGGACGAATTTCTTGCAAATTAAGGGACAGCAAAGATGATCTGGCTGCTAACATAACATACTATATTGTTCTTAGCATAAGCCTAAAGAAATTAAGTGCATTTTGGATAAAATTATAAGTTGTTAAATTTATAATGTGGTAAAAATAAACGGTGGATAAGTGGTAGTAATTCTAAATTCTATAAAATTTGCATTTAAAATTAATATTCAACGTTGACTAATAAATTATTAAAAAAAAATTATTATGATCCCCAAACAGTGGCGGACACAAACATTTTAATTTAAAGAGTCACAGTCAAAATTGTTCAGATCGAACACTTTGTTCTTATTTTTGAATAATTTATGCTAGATTTGAGAAAACAGAAATTTATGTTTAAGGAACATTCCATCACTAATAATTTGTTCATCATTTTCATTTATTTTATTTCGAACATTCATTTTATTAATATTTTGCTCATTATAAGAAAATAAATATTTATGTTTAAAGACTTTGTAGCGATTTGATACAAACAATTAATTCAAGTAATTTGAAGGAAAAACATATAACAAATATTCAATATTAATAATCAATTCAAATAAACACAATTTGATAAATATAAGTTAAATTAGACATAATGATTCCAGGCCCTTTCTATATAAACAATTCGAAAAATCATTCCAAATCAATTTGACATAATTCAAATACAAAATTTTAAAATTCTTCTTGAACATAAAATCGAAAAGAATAAAAATAAACTCTAAATGTAATCCAAACCCATTTTTCTATCAATTAAAATTTTGGTCAAAGAAGAAAAAATAAAATTATAAGTTATTTGTCATTTGCTATTGGTTACCTTCCAATTTTAAAAAAGTAAAATAACTTAAGTTGATTGTATCTGAAGGTTCGATGAGTAGATGTGACGTTAGAATTGTAGTGGGGGATGAGGTTAGCTAAATTTAATTTCTAATTAGTTGAAAATTTGATATGGAAGTAAAGATTTGAAGTAGATGTTGTAATTTGTAACAAAAATTATAGCCAAATATTAGAAGAATTAAAAGAGCCTGATTTTGGTAAAAGAAGAGAGAGAGAGTTCAAATTTATTATGATTTTGCCCATATATGATAATTATTAAAATCAGATTTTTAGTAGATTTAAAAAAGTGGTAGATCCAATGAAATATGAGTTAAAATTAACACATTGTTTGCGCTCCATTTTTTTCGAAAAAAAAATGAAAAAAAAAGTAAGAGGATTTTTCAATAGTATTATGATGGATGATGTGTGATTAAAAAATAAGGAAAATATTTGAGTTTGTATATAATATTATTTTATTGAAAAATATGTAATTGAAATAATATCAAATCACTATTCAATAGTATATTTTGATGGAAAAAATGGGGCTCAAACAATGACTAATTTTTTACGTTAAATTAAAATTTTAATTTTAATTTATACTAAACAAAGTTTTTAACCGAAAAAAAAATAAGAAAACCTCAAAAGTTGGGAGGTCACGTAACCCATGCCCCCTCTCCGTCCATCTGTCTTGAACTCAGGTGTGTAGAGGACCTAAAGTCATCCACGATATGTTACATGTCGTGTTAAGGGAGAATTATTTTTTTGAACGTTTTTAATTCTAGTACAATTCAATTGTTTCAATAATATCTTGCTTTTTGTTTTTTAATATATAATAAATACTACAAAATCCTTGTCATGTATGAATTTCATGTTATTAAGTTTTAATCAATTATAATTCACATTAATCTAGAATTATTATAGATGAATTTATTTCTATTCACTCCTTTAGAAATTTTAATGGGTGTTTAAATTCATGTATTAACAATTACTTCTTACGTACCAAATATAGTATAAGAATATTGCTCATTTGTAGTATTTTATCATAGCAAAAAATTTAAATTATAGAAATTTGAGTTTTAAGAGTAAAATTTTATTTATTTTTAGTTTATTTGGGGCTCATCAAATCTTCTCAACAAATTGATATCAAATATTACTTTCATATTAAGTATTTTCAGAGTAACGTGTAGTGCACGTTCAACTCTAACATGTGAGATTAAAAGGGGTGAATCGTGATTCGAGGTAAAGGTATATGTTTCCCTTATTGTACTTCATTTGATTTATCAATTATTCGTACTTGGTAGAGATAGAAGCCTAAACACTTCTGCTTCAGGATTGGTGTATTTTTGCAAAAAGTAGGAAAAAAAATTGATGGAACAGTATATCCACACAGTTTGATGAAAATATGTAATAAATCTTATATAATCTAATAGTTAATATATCATTATATCAAGTTTTAAAATGTATAATTCCCCGAATAGTTTAAAAATTGTAATTATAATTTTTAAATTTTAAACTATCTGAAATTTGATGAATATACATGTTTAAAGTTTTTAACATTCGAATTTATTTATTTATTTAATTAGTAACATAATTAAGAAATGTATTATGTAAATTATTTAGCTACTTTGCCAAATATCCCTTCACTAAATAGTTTTATTTATTTATTTATTTACTTTTCATGGTTTGGGGTTGATTTTTAAAACAATTGTCTTTAATCTAATAGGTGAATTATAAGTAATTGGATTCTTGAGAAGAAATGGGGTTTCCAGACGAGCAAAGAGAGATTTGCTTAAATGTGATAATGTTCATTTTCCTTCTTTTTTGTTTCCTTTCATATAGCATGTTTCACTACAAAAATGCATATTTTAAATATAATTTTAAAATAATATTTCTTTTATTGGTGAAATTGAAAAATAATTAACAATTACTATTTGACGGTAGGAGATACTTTCAACAAAGTAACTTCATTTACTTAACAATAAAAAGAAGGGGAAAAAAAAATTCTTGCGAACAAAAAGTTAGTTAGAAGCGACTTTACTCATTTTTTTTTCACCATTCTTCGCCAACCGTAACTTCCACTTGTATGTAATCCATTAGGAAAAATTACTAGAATAGTCTATGCTTTTGTGGATGTTTAGTCTCAACACCTAATGAATAAGAAGGCTCGACACTTGACTTTGCTATACTATACTGCCTCCAAACAAATTCGATTTTGAATTATTTCGTATCCCACATTCCCATCCCAATAATGAGGTAGCTATTGCACAGTTAAAAATTTTGTAACCTTCACATTTTCTCAGTGGCAAAATTCAATCAAAAGAAAAATATGCCATCGATGTATCACAAACATCACTTGCCTACTCAAAGTCAAGATCAGGAATCAAGAACTTAATGATTCTACAAATACCGCAAAGTTTGAAATCAAATTTTTGTTTTCGTAGATAAATTGATAACACTCTGTACATAATATTTTAGTGAAGACGAGTGTCCATTGATGGCTTATTGCGATGATTTTTACAGAAGTAGAAGGGTCACATTATGCCTGATTCAAGATTTGGATATTCATCCCATACAATCTGCCGACTCCTTTGGGGAAGAATTGATGAACGATTTAATTTATAAATGGACAAAAATTAGTAGCTAATACTGGTGGATTCGCTAAAATGTATAATTGAAATGAAGTTTGACTATTTATAAATATTGCTTAATGGAAAATTAAAGAACATTTATGAACAAGACAAAAGTAACTAGAGGAAATTAACAAAAAAATGAAAAAAGGCAAATGCAATAAAGAAAGTAGCCAGCAAGAAGTAAGATACGTCGTTTGTTCCATGATCTTTAATATACTCGATACGACGTGTTCAATTAATGTCGTAGATTAACAAGTTTGATCCAGACTGCGAAGCAAAAAACTAAACGTAAGATCAGATTAAAATCATGCAATTTGGTTTCCAGTACAACTTGGGTAAGTATGTGTTGGGAATCTACTTATACATGCACAGCGGAAAATTAAATTATTTCGATTCCCATCCAATAGATCTCATTGTGTTTGGTTAGGAATTGTGATAAGATTGTACCTTTTTCAGATCTGCAATCCTTTTGCTTTTCTTTTCGTTCCACAACTTTGATTCGCCACCACAGCTGTCCAATTGTCCAGCCTCCAACGGTGATCCACACAAAGAAATTGATTGCAGCCTCTAGGGTTTTCTCTTGTGCTAGCAAGAATAATGAAAACCTTCATGGACCTCAAACCCTAGTTATATATTTATATAAACCCAAATAGGCTCTGCCCGGTCCGGTCCAATAATTAATTAATCCAATTAATTAAACCCGGTCCGTGAATTAATTAATCCAATTAATTAATTCGAAAATATAAATAACAAATCCAATTAATTAATTTATCCAACGATTGTTAAATTAACTAATTGGCAATTTGCAATCTTCCAATTCTCTTTTGTGTGTGAACCATTAGGTTCCCGACCACGATGCCTAACGACGTGAAATATTATTTTGATCTAATCAAAATTGATAAATTAAAACACCCTTTTAATTTATCGTCAATTCACAATCGCCGTCCCTGATTGACATCTAACAATGTGTCAGGGCAATACATGTGAGGGGAAATGTCACGTGGTATGACAAAATCAAATTCGTTCGTTTACCGTGAAACTATAATCCTTTCGTCAATATGATCCGATCAATTACGAGATATGGAGTTGTGTCAATCTCGATCATCGATCATATCTTTCACTCCACTATTAAGTCAATATAAATCGAAAACTCCTTTTCGACTTATGAGTACACCTTGGCCAAGGATTTCATCATTGACTTAATTGAATGAAACGCAGATCATAATCTCCTACTATCTAAGAGTGACGAATCCTTTATTGATCAATCACAACCTTCATACGATTCTTGACGTACCCGAACGATGTCGTATTAGCGGCCCTTTTCAGAGCAACATCCAACACTGCCAAAAGTATGACTGTCCTCATATAAGGTACCATGACGACCTCAAGTCAAAAGGACCAATTCCACTACCGAACGTTAGAGATTAACCACTGACACTCAGATAGTTATCCATGTGGAATCTCTCGACGGGTCTCCAATGTTTTGTTCTATAACAAACATCCACGTGTTCATTTAAGTGTCACCACACTTTAACTTGTGAGATTAGCTACTTACTTCACAAGTAAGAAATGACACACGTGATGGTCTATCCGTAATAACGATATCCGTATCTCGTTATTACTTACGACCACGGATGATTTAAGATTCAATCAGATGTAATTTGTATCTCACAATCACAACTTCTTGTGATTAACAAATTACAAATATTTGAATCTACGGACTCTATTATTTATTTAATTGTCTATTAATTAAATAATAGATCTGCCATTTAATTGCATTAATTATATATAAAAGTATTTATGTCCAAAGTTGATTGGACCTAGGGCATAATACTTACAGTATGAACACCAATAAAGAATATAAAAGCAGTGCCAACAAATTTATACAAGCTAACAGATATTATTCAACAATCCCAGAGCAGGAACACATGTATCCAGAGCACAACAAACTAAAAGAAATTACATTTACATTACATAATTTGATCACAGATCATCGAAGAGAAACTCGAGATTAGTAATGTCTTCCAAGGTACAAGTTTAAAAATAGCTTTTACATCATGGCCTCGGTTTCGCGGTGATTTATTTACTAGCAACATCCGCCATTTGGAGGTATTTGCTGTTCTGGTGTCGGTCTCAGGATGTTTCTCTTCCCTGATGTAGATCCTTCTTCAAGAAGACTAGGCACCTCCATAATCTGGGAGAATTGGAAGTTCATTCAAAAAGAATGTTGTAACTGATTCTATCTCTAGTTTCGTATAGCATTTTGTCCAAACCAACAATTCAAAATTTTACACTTTTGACATGGTTAAACGGTAAGGTCTTATTCTGTGATTAAAATCATCACAAAATAGTTCTTTAAGGGAATTTATTTAACTCTGGAACAATATGAAGTTCAACTATTAAAGTAGTAGATTGGAAGCATAACGTAGAAATAAATATATTGCTTTACCTTTAAGGCCAGCTCTTCAAAACACCGATCCACATTTTCCCGAGTTTTGGCACTGCATTCAAGAAACAAACCTCCAAACTCTTTTGCGAGGGCAATTCCTTCTTCCCTACTTACAGCTCGTTCAGATTCCTGAAATAGCATAGGCATTACGACTTCCAATCCCAGGTAAAAATTGCTAATTTTGTCATCTCTTCTCGTTGAAAGAACAATGAGTGCAAAACCATTTTACTAGAAATGGGGGGGAAAAGACAAAAAAAGCAGGAAAAAATAGGACAAGGAACCTGAAATTTCCCGACTTGTATGTTCATAATTAGATTTCCAAGCATACAGAAAAATCCTATGAGGGATAAGTGAAGAGTTGTGTGTGTGTGTGTGTGTGTGTGTGTGAGAGAGAGAGAGAGTTACTTTATCTACTTTGTTTCCAACAAGCATCTTGATGCAATCCTGATTAGTGGAGTAAAGTTCCACTTCTTTTGTCCATACGTCAGATAAATTTGTAAAGGTATCTCTTCTTGTTACATCATAAACTACAAAGCAAACAGAAAATAAAACTAATCAATGGATACCGTTAGACAAAAGCGCAGTTATAGAAACCATCAACATTGTAACACTATGACATCTGTGTATTACAACCATGGAAAGCCTTAGAAAATTGTGCATAAACCAATCCAATCGATTTATAGAAATACAATATAAAGGCAACCTCCATGAAATAAAGACAAGTGCTTTTACTTCCTCTTCATTTTTCAGGTTAAAAGTTAATATGCAAAGCAAAAAGAAAATGAAAGTAATGGTTCACATGTTCCATAGGTACATATGCTCTTGTGGATGCATCTGAAACACCTAACTACTAAGAGCCTATTTGTCTCCCATTATGGGAGAAATTAAAGAGTTTTGAATGGCATTTTTTGGAGAATGTGTGGTTAAAATTAAACAAAAAAAAAAAAAAACTTTATTGGTTTGTGTGTTAAATATTTTATTGCGTGAATGTGTGGTGGAGAAAGTTACTGTATCGAATAATTTAATTTGTTAAAGGATGACAATAAGGGGCTAAATTTCATTTAATTGGACCAATGATGTAAGTAGTTTTTGATGCTTTCCTAGAGAGTATGGTTAAAGTAAGAAGACGAGCACTAAGAACTTTGGGGGTGGGGGTTTGGGGGGGGGGATTATGATTTCTATAGAACCAGAAAATGATCAGCACTATTTGAATATCTTCACACGCTAAGAAATATTCGAGAATCACTATTTGCTAATATATATGGATCAACAGTGTTATACACACTTATGCTGCCACACACGAAAATGATCAGCACTATCTAATTATCTTCACATGGTAAGAAATATTCGAGAATCACTATTTGCTAATATATAAATGGATCAACAGTGTTATACAAACTTATGCTGCCACACGCAACCATGCGCTCTTATCATGATCGTTGGTTATCCTCAAAAACAATTAAGTCATTCATACAGAAGAAGATAGAACTGTTCCATGGCCAAAACAATCTTATGCTTGAAGAAGTACTACAAAAGGTGGATAAAAAGTCATTTCCATAAGTAAAACACTGGAAAATAAATATTTGATGACCCTCTGGTAAAATAAGTGATTTTGGTTTGTAAATAACCTACCGAGAACAATCCCTTGGGCACCTCTATAATATGAGCTCGTCAATGTCCTGAACCTCTCTTGTCCAGCTGCAACACATGTCGTAAAATTTACAAAATCGCTTAGTAAGAAAATGAACTTACATGTTACTAGTACAATATATACAATGAGACGTGTTGTACGATCACAAAAGGAAAATCCTGTAAAGTCATTCGTATTCCTTTATTGTGGTGGGGGAATAAAACAACAAACCCAAGGAATTCTTACCAGTGTCCCAAATTGTAAGCTTCAACTTTTTCCCGCCCACCGTGAGGAATTTGATCTTAAAATCCACACCTGGACATGGGGGTAGAACCGATGAAGACAGAAGAAAACTATTATGGCCCTATTTGGTAGCCGTTTTTTTTCAAAATATATTTTTATCTCTCTTCTTTTTAACTACACATTCTTTATTAAAATAATATTTCACGCAAATTAAAAACTTTTCCTTATTTTTCAACCACACATTTCACGTCAATTTACCATTCTAAAATACATTTTTTCATAAAAATGCCTATCAAACACCTTCTATATATCATCAGATCTGAATTTTATACTCCAACAATATAAATTTGAGCGAACTGTCTTGATATACTAATTCTATCGACCATATGAGAAGAGAATAAAAAAATTTCTATCAGCTCTTTGAATTAAACCTGAGAAAGGAACAAATAGAAACACAATTATATCAATACGCGCTTACGTACACATAAAAAAGACATTACTTGCCCGCATTTAAAGAAACTGTATCTATCAACTAGTGATTCGTCAAAAAGATATTTGGAAATGTGGAGCATAAATATAGTCGTGGATGAGATGCTGTTCATTTTGGCATCCATTTGGAGAAAACATTGAAATGTCAAATAGTTTAGAGTCCATACAGAAGTGGTGATGGTTTGCACAAATAATGGGCAGCCAGTATGTTTCTATATGTCTTGTTTTCTAACAATCATTTTGTATTCTGTAGGTATGTTGAACCATCCAATCTAAGAGTTTAAGCTATTAGACGAAACAAATTTAATCATTTAAATTTTGCTTTCAACGCTCCCCCTCACATTCAGGTTAGATGCTAACAGGTACATAAATGGATAAGGATACAGTTATGATCTGTACCAAGGACCTTTGCATGCTCTAACATCAAAGTTGATTGATTGCTAACTAAACTTAAGATTTCTTACATAAATAATGCTCATATAAGGACAGATACACACAATCTACTGAGAAGTCCAACTCAACTAACTTTACAATGACAGATACCAAATTAAGATTCCTTACATAAATAATGCTCATACAAGGACAAAATACACACAATCTACTGAGAAGTCCAACTCAACTAACTTTACAATGACAGATACCAAGTGATGTTAAATTCAATCGAATGCTTTATTTCATCTAATCATCATTTGAGAAAAGCATCAATTAATCACAAGAAATTGAATCTGGGACAAACCTCAATATTTACTGCAATTAATAAATAAGTATATATGCAAAAGTTTATATTCATCTTTTTGTACACAAATCTAAGTTCCAGACCATAAATCTTTACCAAATCGCCAAAAAAGCACTTGAATTTCGATCTTTTTCGAATCAAAAACCCATCAATATAGAATTTGCAATAGGCATGGATTACGATTTACACATAAAGTTCATCCCAATAGATTGATAGAGAAACAGAGTAGTACCAATTGTAGGGGCAAGATCGCCAACAGCATTAGAAATAAAACTGACAATAAGACTACTCTTGCCGACATCAGAATCCCCGATCAGCAAGATCTTGAAAGACAGATCATAGTTGCTCTGCCCTTGTCCCGATGACCCCATCAGAAAATTTCGCCTTCTGTCTGTAAAAAACCTTGGTAGAAATTTCTCTCTCTGCCTATCTAGCTACTCAAACGCAACAATTGCAACAACTATAATAATGACAATGTTCAATTAGAAAGAGAGAGAGCAAAAAGCGGGAAGATGAATAATGAGAAACTAAAAAGCAAAGTTTATGCCATCACAAACCTCCGTTCCTCTCTCTATATATAGTTGCGTATATAGTTTTCGAGAGAGAGAAAGCGAATACGTATGCAGAGAGAGAAGGGAACGGCTGGTTGAAGAGTGACGACAACGTTATTCTTTTCGTAGTCTTTTGTTTTCTCAGATGCGATTCCCGCTTTTGCGCGAAACGCAACGCACGGTTGGACGGTGACCGTATTGTGGCATTCCTGTAATAACTGTGTAAATAGAGGGGTGATTGATTTGTTACTGTTTAGCCAGTGGAATGATGGATCACTAGACTGGGCTCCATGCGGCGGGTTACTCTCTGGAGTGGGCCTTACAGTGCAATCGAGAACTTGGGTAAGTCCCCAGGTACTGCACAATAAATTCGAAATTTAGCCCCTAACAACCATTAATTTTTTTTTTTTTTTTTTGAGAAAAATGATTTTTGAAAGAATGTATAGTTAAAAAGTAAAAAAAAAAAATTTGAATTTATGTACAACATATTTTATCATGATAATGTATGATCGAAAATAAGTTCAAAAAAGAATAATGATTTGCTTTAATTATTGTCAAACATGGGCTTATAGTTAAAGATGACAAAATATCTCCGTCCCAAATTTTTTGAAAATGCTGGGAATTATTTTATATTTTCATATTTTTTAAAAAGAATGATGATATCTAGCATCGGTAATGCTTGAGTACCAGTTTAGATTACTACACTTTTAGTTAAATTAATCGAATCATGTGACTTTACATTTAATTGAATCATATCATTTAATATCATGTGATTATCATTTATATTGTGCTTAACACCAGTAGTAATAAATAACATCACTTTGTTAAATATAAATCGTGTTATACTTTCTATTCGCCTCGTTTAAGTCTAATATTTATGACTGGACATGGTCTGATTTTGTTCGGTTCTCGCATCTGAAATTTTCGGGTATTTAGTAAGTGAAACCATTGGCTCTAAATTTAATTGTGGAACTGTTTGGGTTTGGTTCCATTCAGTTCGGTTCCTAAGTTTCGTACTATAATTAATTTTTTTAATATTTAAAAAGTTACATCGATTCAATTAATAATATGTTCAATCTTAGCTCTTACAAAATAACTTAGTCTAATTTTATGTGTCTTTTGCATCTTTTTTGGCTGAGTTTTTCATAAATTTGATTGTTAAAATTACAAGAAAAAGAAGATAGCGAGCTCAAAATAATTAAGAGAGGCGTTGTCGAATTTCAATTCGATTTCTCCATAACGGTAAAAACGATACTATGGTAGAGTAACAAATTTCGATAAAATTTAGGTTAATTTAATTAAGTTGACTTTGAACTGAAAATTAGAAATAGAAAAATTATGTTTTTTTAATTGAACTAAATTAACTAGTTAACAAATTTATTTAGAAAAAATAAAATAATTTGACTTATTTAAAATAATTAATTAAAAAAATTAGGAAGATTCGATTTTTTGATTATTGATCTAGAACTGAAAACCAAACCAAATTCATCGATTATTGATTCAGATATCCGTTCGGATATTTAATTTAAGAATAATCGCTTGGTTCGGCTCGGTTCGAAAGTTTTGTCCAGCCCTAATAAGATCAATAAATATTTGGTTATACTTAAAAGTTATTTTTATTGAAATTAAGTTAAAATTTACTTTTATAGAAAGTAAATTTTTATAAAAAGATATAATTCTAAAAGTTATATTTGAAAAAATAAGTAACTTTAAAAATTAAATTAATCCCCAAGATCCCATCCTTTTCGAAATTTAATTGAATAGAATTTCAAGATGACTAGGTGAACAAGCATCGTTGTGTAATAGACCAACCGCCGCAATACCCTGGAAGATCGCATGGGTATCTTACAATTTTATATTAAGGACTTTTACAATTTTTAATTGCATTTAGACCACAATACCACGAGAATGAACCAAATTTATTTTTCAATCAAATATTGATCCAAATCAAGCCAATTGATTTGTTTATTGCTTTATGTAAGATTCATACATTTTATCAAATTTGACTCGTAACATTTCTTTAAATAGGTGACAAGGAGATTTTACGGAACTTTGGGTAATTTTTTAATTTTTTAGTAAAATACTAAGGCCCTATTTGATATGAAAAATTGGAATGAAAATTTTTTCATTTTCCACTTTTTTTGTTGTTTGATTGCAAAAATTTTCCATGAAATTCATTCCCCCCTTGTCACATGACCTTTTTTCCTTTGAATTGGGGGAAAGTGAAAAATGTTTTCCAATTTTTTTTATTCACAATTGTAACAAATTATATCCCTTTAATTGACAAATTTCATGAAAAATAAAGCCAAACGAACATCAAAATATCCAAATTTCAACATTTTTCAGATTAAAAAATTATACCAATCAAACACATTTAATTGACAATTACCAGTAAAACAAGTTTTAGGCAATTCAATTTCTTAAAATTCATTTTATTTCCACCCAAATTTTATTATTGCAATTAAACAGACCCTGACACAACCTTTGTGAATCAAGGAAAAAATGAGAATTGAGTTGGAGAAATCCACGATCAATGCATCTACATAGACATGAGAAACAAAAACAAAAAGATAGCCAAAGCTGCTGCAGCTTGGCTTCTTATTGTAAACCAACCAATCCCTTCAAATATAAAAATAAAGGATTCAAACTTTCTCTCCAACCGAGATGATAAAGCATGTTATGGACGATGTGATTGCTAGCCAAAGGGCAAAAAGCGAACTCCTTCGTGGCTTGCGAACTCTAAAAAGTTTGTTTGTGGGAAGGCGGTGGAAGAGAAAGTAGTTGCAATTGCTTGAGTTCAATCAATTGAGGTTGGTTTGGTTCAGTTGGCGTCTTTTTTCTTGCTCCATTTAGTGTTATCCTACTCTATAAGGATTTTAGTGATATGCTTTTTATGAATTGGACTTATTCTATTTGGTCAAATACCTAGCAACAGACTCCTGTGTTCCTTTCATTACAAGTGGAAGTCCGTGACAGAGGAAAGGGCTGTAGGTGATGGCGTGTTTTGCTTGAATCTAGGAAGGGGATTGAAATCCTTTATATTGGTTCGTGCATGGCAGCTAGTATGGATGGAGAAAGGCAGGCCCCTTTTTTGGGGACCTATTATATTATATTAATAGGCGGTAAAGCAAAACAAGAAAGAGGCTTAGTTGAATGATGAGTGCCTTTTTAGCCTTTGAAGGCTAACTCCTAAAGCAATTGCGATGAATTCACTTCGGGAATCAATACAATAAGACCTTTTCACTTTTCTCTCTCTATCAGTGTACCTTATAGTTAGGAATGTTGAGTTTAATCTGGACCAAATGATGCAATTGCTCGAGTGTCGGGAAGCATGAGGATGCGGTTGGAAGAATGGAAAGCTAATTGGAGGATTTTGAAAAGTTTCGAGCCAAAATAAGCATTTATAAAAGTTTGGAGAAAGAGATTGAAGAAACAAAGAGTTTGAGGACAAAAGTGGTAGGATTGGGAACCAACTTGAACATGTTTAAAAGTTGAAAGACCAAAAGCAGTGGAACCAAAGTTCAATGCCTAAACACGAAGAACGATAAAAGATCAGGGACTGGACTGAAAGTTCACCATGTTTAGGGCTTTTCGAAAATCCTTTTTAAATAAGAGATTATATTTAAACACGTTTTCCATTTCAATATTAAAAACACGAGCCTGAATTAAATTTACAACGAATATATAATAAACAAGTTTTAAACTTATACTTTTACAACATAATAATCTCTTTTAACGTTTTCGAAACAATCAAATTTACTTGCACATTCAGGTAAACAACATAATAAACATAAAACAAGTGTTTGTAAAAGAGTGAACCCCTTTAACACCCTCCAACTATAGACTCCCCCTGCATCCTAACCTCGCCCCGCCCTCCTCCCCTCTTCCAACAATCTCCAACAAGAGGCTAAAGCCACCATGACAATTTCCTAAACATCTAGGGGGTTGTCACCCAATAATAACTCCCAACAAAAAACTCAAAGGCTAAAAAATTCCATGTTTGACTCTTTTTTATAATCGATCAAACCACTTGCTCTTCACGTATTTCACGAAAGTCATTGAACTTGGATTTGTATTGTTATACATTTAAGAGAATAAGTTTTTGTTATGCTGTAAAAATAATTAGCTGCTAAAAGAATCAGTCAAGTTTTTTGGAAATTTTTATTTCAAAATAGTTGTTCGTCTCAAAATCAATATTTAGCGTTCGAGAAATAAACGTGATTTATGGCTTTATCCGTATACAATTAATAAATTGAACAACGATTATAATGATGACATTTTGTAATGTTATTAATATTTATCCTAGACTATTTCATGTGTTTGATGGGCATTAAAATCAAATTTTTTATTTAATTCAAAATTAACAATTATCAAAATTTACTAAAAATTTGATTTTAATCCCTATTAAATAAGAGCTATATTAGCTATAATTATTTTAAAATTGAAGAAGCGAATATCTATTAATCTCAAAATGTAGCAAATTACAAAATGAAAGCATAATCGATGTAGTTAAAAAGAAATTAATTTAATTAATTAGAGTCAAGATTAATATTTTAGTTATTGATGGTTAAAGAAACCAAAAGCAGAATTTGAAAAGCATTTTTGTTGCTTCTCAAAAATTGATGCCAAAGGTCCACATTGTTCTAGAATTTTATTTTATTTATTTATTTTTTTTCAAAATTCAGCCCCTATTTGATTCTTATTCTTTGGTTACAAAAATGAAAAATATAACTGTTATTTATCAAATCAAGCCACCATATTTGATTTTCTATCTCTTGTGTGGATCCCGTAACAATTATATTTTTCATTTTCATTATTAAAAAAATGAAAATCAAATAGGCTCTTAATAAACATTTAAAATAAGTTATGATTATTTGAGAACCATATGATAGGCTCCAAAATTAATTTAAAAAAAAATCGAAGGACTATCCATTTATCCATCATTTTTATTTTTATCTATTTATAATTTGAAGTCCTAATAAACAACTTCCAAACATGCGTTTCTTGGAGACATTATAAAAATTGCAATATTAATTCCAATATATTATTCAAATCGCAAGTGAGTCTGACTTCATAAAAAAAAAAAAGGAAAAAATAAAAAAATGAAAACTAATTCCTTTGGTCCCTTCATCCTAGAAGTTCTGTCAATTACATCCCTAAATCGAGAAGAAAATGTTTTGCCAGAAAGCTCCCCCACTCCTATCCCACCTGTCAGCTTGGTGAATAATTAGCTGTCACGGCATTTGTCGTTCTAGTACATTCTTCTCTCATTCTTTCGGTGATCTGTGTCTTCCTCAATCCATCACGGTTCATGGCTTCTTCTAGCTCCGGCAATTCAATACCTGCCCCTGGTACACTCTCAATTTCTCCCCAAATATATATGTATGCGTATATTTCCACATTCAAGAATTTATGTAAAAATTTCTCGATTGTGTGTGCGTGCGTGTTTCAGAGGCAGTTCAAGTTCTTGTCTCTTCGCTAGCAGATGAGTCTCCCATGGTCAGAGAAGCCTCTACGGCTGCTCTCAAGGCGATAGCTTCTCTGTATTTATAATTTTCTCTCCTCCCCTTATTCGTATACTTGATAAATTTATACCATATTTATGTTCCAGTAAAAAAGAATTGATTTTTTACTTTTGAATTGGATGAATTCTTGCATGTCATTAGGAACCCACTTCTGGTTCTTGATTGTTGCTCCACTGTATCGCGTGGCGGCAGGAGGGTACTACTACTCTTTTTCCTTGCTCTTACTTGAACATGCTCATAAATAGCGATCCAAACTGACTCGTTTATAATTTGTTTACAATTGTCAATAGAGTGAGTGGAAGAGAAGTAGAGGTGTGATTAAGATTTCGTTTATTGGATTTGCAGAGATTCGGGAATATAGCCGGTTTATTTCAAGTAATGTCAGAGGCAATTCGTGCTTTGGATAAGGATGATGTTGACCCTCCATACATGGCAAAGCTAGCTAAGATTGCCACTGCTGAGATCATCTCAACCAAGGTTGGAGGTCCCATCATTATAATCTCACATTTACTACTTCGTTGATAAGATTGATGTCCAATCTGTCCGTATATTAGCCTTTAAGTATTGAGTATTTGAAAGTATTTTGCGATTAGATACCTCTTGATGCTCCTACTATGTACATATTTGTGAAAATTATTAATACGAAAATTACTGAGAAGCTAATATTTAACTATGATACTTGATCATGATAAATAGTTAATCTTCTGGTTACCAAGTTAGTCTTCATACTTACATTAGGGGATGAATATTGATTCTGAATGGCTATGTGGGGAGAGATGGTAAATATCAAGAGGCCAAAGGTAATCATGCCACTGAAGTCATAACCATTTTCTAGCACGCCAACATGCTCATTTCCTTGTTTGTCAATTGTCATGCTGCCAATCTATAGAAAGTTCTAACGGATTTCAACAAGGTGGGATGGGAGATGAGTTTAAGGCTTTAAGCGTAACTTCAAACCTTAGGATAAAATGGAACCTAATATAGGTAAGGCCCTTGGTGGTAAAGATTCAATCCACAGGATAGGAGCATGCTTGTGGAGCCTAGTTATTTGAGAACCTAATGGATACAAGTTTATGCAAGGTATTGAATATCAGAAAATATGCTTTTGTCGCTCATTTGAATGAAGTTGGAATGATGCAATTGTTAGGTCATATGATTGATGAAGGTGGGAATACTCCATTGAAAGGGCTATATTTATTATTTTTCAAAATAATGGAAAACAGAGTTACCTTTATACCATGTTTATAAGGTAAATTTTCACAGCACGAGGTATACCATACAAAAGATGGAGTTGTTTAGCAGGGTGTAATTGGAGGGGTTTCTGGTGAATGATGATAGCAGGAAATGTGCCTAAAGTTAACCCTCAGCTAGAATAACCATTTCCAGTTGAATCGTATTCCTAGTTTTTTATCCAGAGATCAAAGTTCTGGTATTCCGCAAAGAGTAGCATGGGAGAATTTTCCACATATGAAAATGGAGACTATTGAACAGACAACATCATGGAGGGTAGCAACTGATATTCCTATATGAAGGAATTAGTTTGATTGCAATGGATGTTTTGTATTGTGGTTTGTAATGTTCTACAGTTGCAAGACCATGGAGAAGGTAAAAGACATTGTAGGCCGTGCTTGGCTTGGCTAACATATCATGATAATTAACTCATTAAGAATATGAGTAATGGCTACAATTAACAATTTCCTAAGCAAATTGTGTTCAAATTTTTTGCTTTGAATAATTCAATAAATTATAAAGAAACCCTAGATTTGCCTGTTGATTGTGATGTCAACCCGATATGCAGCAAATTTGAGCCTTAGCTTGATGAATTTTTGCACAAGGACTTTTAAGCCATGCGGGCTATTCAAAAAGCAGGAAATTATACCGTCCATCTATATGAGTTGTTAAGGCTGCACTGTAACGGGTTTCTGTGCTAAATATTGTGCATTGGCTATAGTTTCCAGACTTTCTGCGTCAATGCATTGGCTTAAGACCTGATGATGAGGCAGCATTTCAAAATTGGTAACATTTGGTAATATGTTGACATGCGAGAAGAAAGTCCAGCACATCACGATGGATGATTATGCTATGGTGGTTTTTTTGTACTTGAAGTAATCCTCGGAGTAAGTGTTAACTGGGTTAGGATGGCCAATCACATGTTGAGTGCAGGGACAAGGATTAACAATGTGGACACACAAGTGAGACTGTACAGTTTGAGTGGAGTAAGGGCGATCCGCACCATGTAGATGCATGATAACTTTAGACTCGAGGCTAAGCTGGGCAAGCATGCTAGCTCAGAATCAATGGCACATGGAATCATTTGGGTGTCATCCTGTAAGTTTAGTGGCCACAAATGTGAATTGGCTTGTCACTAAAACTCGAGATGGTTGATTGCTGGCCTTAGATTTAGGTGGACTGAAGGTCTCTTATAGGCAAAAATTAACTTGTGCTATTGATTATGGGGCTTTGGACAGTGAACCACATGCTTGGGAGGATGGGGATTTGTTCAGTTGGTGATACACATCTTTTTCGATTATAAACTTATACAAATTCTTCTTTGCTGGATCCTGTTTTATTTACAACGTCCACCACTTGAACCTTCCCCGTTTTCAGCTACAAAATATTCTACTGTTTTTAATAAGAAAGAAAAGCTACCAATATAATAATCATTTTCCACAGTAACAGTTAGTAAGTTAAAAATCCTGTGAATGAGGCCACAATTTTCTATTCTTTACTGTAATAAAAGGCTGAAAGCAGCATTATTTACATGGAACTTTGATTTGTTTCAAACTGTTAAATCTGGTGTTTCCTTTTATGTGCTGACATGCCAGTAGTTCAATAGTTGTATGTATTTGTTTGGTGCCCGTATGTTCTCATAAGACTTGGGATGAATTGTCTGCTGTGTTCTTTGTTCAATATTCTTTTCATGCAGTCTCCCTCCATGACATAAGTCATAACTACAGCTTTATTTTGCTGAGTTAATATGTTGTTTGTAAGGTTTGAGTTTAATTTTTTCTAGGAATTTGACGCTGATTGGCAGAGGGCTGCTGCTGGTGTATTTGTTGCAATAGGTTCACATCTGCCTGATCTAGTAAGTTATTTCTTGTGGAAGGATGTAATGTGCTTCTATTGGAGCGTGCATGTTGTCATTTGAAATATTAAGTTTATTTAGGGTTTTGACCTCAAATCCTCTCACTCTCATACAGACGCATTGCTTATCAATAGGGCTTTAGCAGTCTAAAATTTCATATGAGCACATGATATTTTACTATTGAGTTGATTTTGAGATCAATTCATGGTTAGCAATAAAAGTTACTGTACTGAAAGTATTAGAAGAAATGGTTAATGTTAATGCCTTGAGAAAAGCACTTTCATGTGTCTCTGTCTGTCTTCTTCTTTATCTCTGTAACTGTGTTTTCCTGCTTTCCACCTGTTTCATGGCTAGCATGGAAGTTATTTTCGCCTCCTTTAGAAAGTAGAAACATTGTCCAAAAGTTTTTCAGACATAACAACTTTCATCATAACTACCTGCTCTCGAAGGTTGCACTAATCTGCTGCTTTTCATTGCTCTGCCTGCACAATAATTTCTGACTTAATATAACAATGTCTAAGAGTTGCATTATCCATGACTGTGCATTCTCAACCTCACACTTACTGACAAGTGTGCCATGCAGATGATGGAAGAAATATTTCTTCATCTCTCTGGGTCAAATTCAGCTCTTCCAGCCATGGTCCAAATACTTGCAGATTTTGCTTCATCAGATGGTCTGTCAACAAATTTATTTTTAACTGTATATTTGATGAAAGTGGGTTTTCTCTGGGATATCTTAGATATTTAAAATGATTCTCTGATGCACAATGGTCATCTTTGAAGTTTTTCAGTTCACTCCACGGCTTAAAGGAGTTCTTAAACGAGTTCTTCCCATCCTTGGGAATGTAAAAGAAATGCACCGGCCAATCTTTGCCAATGGTAGGCGTAACTTTTTTGTATAAGTGTTCTAATTATATGCTTCTGGTGTTGTTTTCTGAATTTCATTTTATTCCGAATTATAACTGTTCAAATTATGTAGCTCCTGGTGTTTGTTTCATAAAACTATCTTGCCATTTGATGCATTTTTACAATGATGGTGATCTTGTGCTGCCATCCTTGTGCAATATTCATATAACAATAGCAAACACTTGCACCCAACCCGCCCTTCTCTTCCACCATTTTTCCTTTTTCACTCCTCTCTTAGCTCTGTGCCACATGCTTGAAACAAAGCAGCAGCATCCATGCTCCATCATACCACTGAAAGAAACAACAAGAAGGCCCAGCCCTTATTTATTTTGTTATATTGCTTTTGCTGATTGTATCTGAATGGATTACTGTCTAATATGCTATAATTTCTCAAATAAAGAGTGCCTTTTCTTTTTCATGAATGCTAAACAAAACATCCACAATTGGAGGTTATTCATACAAGCTTAGTAATAAAGATGGATGGTTTCCTAATAAAGCAATTTGATGCACAACAAAGTGGGGGACTGGGTGGGACTTAAATATGAATTCTTATAAACTGCTCACTGCCCGGCAAACATAAGGCTACTGAAATGCACAATTCACTATGCTGATCAACAAAGAAAATACACTATGCTTAATGAGACTAGTAATTGGCAAATCTCGGTGAGGACCCTTGGTTATGGTGAAATATTGAAAAGCAGACCATGTTGGGTTTCTATGTTTATTCTTTAACCTATCAATTCCATTGCACTTATAAATTCTTTGGAAAAAATTCCTTGTATTACCATGTTTTGATTTGCATTAATCCTATATACAAAACGTTCACTTCTTTTGAGGAATATATATTTTTTTTCCTTTTCTAGCATTCAAGTGCTGGTGTCAGGCCTGTTGGCAATATGGGAATGAGAACCCTTTGTTTATGGTTCTTGATGGTGATGTCATGTGAGACCCTTTTACTTGCTTCTAGTTACTCCTTAATCTTTTTGTTTTCCGGGATAATGTCTGTGATATGAGCGTGTCATTTAGCGCAGGTCTTTTCTTAATTCTGCATTTGAACTTTTGTTAAGAGTTTGGGCAACTTCACGGGATCTCAAGGTACATAATTAAAAAAATTACTTTTCCATTATTGGTTCATCTGCATTACTTCCTCTGGAATACAAGTGCGGATTTTTATTTGTTTCTAGCCCACTGAGAAGTTGTTTCTTTTCTGTTTCATTCAAATCAAGATTTTTCTTGACATTCTACCCTGAATTTTATTTTTTGTTTGAAGGATACGGTTCTACATTTTATTTCTTGTATGAAGAATGCGGTTCTTTTTGAGTACAGTTTAAAATGTTGCATGAGACTAATAATGATGAAATATCTCTTGTAAGATCCTCGATTAAACCTCATAATATTATGGGGAAGCTATGATATTCTTTTCAAATAATGGTCGAACACTTGAACCATAGCAAAATAGTTGTTATATGGGTGGATATACCTTAATTTTTCATTTTAAAAATCTGTGATGTTTATAATATCTTTCTATCTTTTAAAGCTAAACATGAAGTTATATGTTAGGCTGATAGTGGGAACAGTGAAATAATTTTTCCTGATTGTAAGACATTGTACCATTGGATGTTTCCCTTGATAGAGCAGAATGCAGAAGATGATTCATTTAGTTGACTTCACAAAAGTTTGGTATAGAAAGTGTATAAATTCAATAATGATAGCTTGAAATAGTTTTTCTTACTTTCCTGAAGTTGAATGCTGTGGATTTATATTGTGAAGATTCAGCATAGTAGCATACATTTCAGTTTTCCTCTAATATTGAAGGATTATCATTCCAAGGACACTCCTTTTATCCTTTTCAATCTCTTTTCCCTACCTTTGGACCCTGTTCATAGCATGAAAGAATTCTAGAGTAGACTTATTATGATATCTATCAGCTAATACATCTCTTAATTTTTCTGCCGAGTCAATATCTTTATGTAAAGTAGTGATTTTTTTTTCTTTATTTTCTTTCAATCTTTTTGTGATATGAATTTGGATGTTTTATTGCAGAGGGCAAGTTCTTTCTATGACATAGTTAATGCTGTTGTCTCAGGTCCGCACATCATCTGTTGAGGCACTGGGCCAGATGGTTGGTCTTATAACCAGAACGCAACTGAAGACGGCATTACCAAGACTTGTCTCCACTATTTTGGAACTGTAAGATTTGTTGATAGTAATATCGTGTGAAGTAAATATTGGAATGCCACACTATATTTTTGTTTTTCCCACGTGTGACATAATTTTATAATCATATCCCGAAGATCTAATTTCATCAGGATGACATGGTGTATTCTTATGAGTTAAAATACTAGGAGTACTCTTAAAATATAATTCAAAAAATGTTACAGAAAAACTCAAGTTGTCCTCATATTCTTTCGATAAAAAACAACTAAATATAAAGAATATCCTTAAAATGCCTTAGATGTAGAAGTCCATAAAAAAAGCTAAAATTTTGTCGTGTCCCATAAATTACGAAGCACTTGTTCTCTTTCTTCAAAAATTCCGGAATTCCTAGTGCAACTTACTGATAATATGGCCAGAAGGCCTAGAACCACAGATTATTCTGCATAACATTACATAGCTTTCACAATTGAAAATAAGTTGGTTTTTACAATAGATAAAATGCTGCACTCTTCAGGAAAACCCATTCACATGGCGTCTCTTAACAAGCATGTTGGGCTGTAAACCAGCTGAGTGTGAATGAATTGCTTCTATTCATCTTTGTTGAGTTTCTTGTTCGATGAAGAGTCAAAATGTTTGTTATAGTTCGTTTATTCATGGTTAAAGAGCTATTGAGGTGTTCACATACCAAAATAGAGAAAAAACAACTAACAAGGGGTTCGTGTAAATAAAAAGCTCCCGAGTCTTAATTTTTCTGGAATTAACTTATTCGTTCATGACTGAACTGCTAAGTTTTGGATATAATGAATTAACAAAAGAAAATTATTTTGAGAAATTGAAGATTTATAAAACTACTAGCTAGAAAGATGCTTTTTATGTAATGTATTGACATTAGTATATTAATTGTTGCTTTCCTCGTGCACAAGATTTAAATGAACAGACATACTGCTCATATTTTGCTCATTTACTTGATGAGCCTTGAAATACTGGTCGTGTTTGGTTCATTTATTAATTGAATAAATGTCAACAAGTTGTTATGTGAGCCAAAGATGAGCTGTTCACTACTTGCTTGATTTATGCATGACCCTATTATTAGCATGCTGTCTATCCTATTTGCATGCCCTATATTCCTACTTAAGATTAATTTGAAATGCCAATGAGTTGACTTTCTATCATTGTATTCAAAATCTCTTTTCTATCTGTTTGAGCGTTAAGTGCTATCTTATTGTAATATATTTTCTTTTCATTATCCAGATATAAGAAAGATCAAGATGTTTCCTTTGTGGCAACATGTAGTCTCCACCATCTATTGAATGCCTCATTATTGTCAGAAAGTGGTCCCCCTTTGCTTGATTTTGAGGTAAGCAAAGGTCACTGTTGAGCAAGTTGAATGCCTCATTAGTTAAACTTTTCACTCTTGAAGTTTGACTCTATTTTCTTGCTTGAGTTGTCCACTAACACGAGTCTTCTTGGTGGAGATCCTAATAGATATAAATTCTTTCCAATTCAGATACTTATTTTAGAAAACGTAAGTAGGGTTTTTTTTATAGGTGTAATAGTATTTTATATTATTTCCTTAATTGTTTTCCTACTTAAATTAGGTTACTCTAAACCATGTATAAAGAAGACTTATGCGTTGAAATAGTTAGACTTGATTAGTGAATAAACATATATTTTCTCCTTCTGTTCTTTTTTGATTCTCTCCCCGTTCTTCTCTCTCTCTCCCTTTCTTCTCAAATATCGTTCTTGCTTATTGCATTCTACGTCAATTTGGTATTAGAGAAAAAGTCGTTACCTTTGGCTAAACAAGTTTTATAAAATTTCCTTACATGTTCAAGTTCAAGAGTTTACTGCAGCAGCCACCACCCAGATCCTCCACCTGACCAAGCCACCCACGCAACCACCCATTTCAATCCTTCTACAATCCGCCACCACATCCAAAAAATCAACTCCAACATAAACACAAAACAAAAGGTACAGTAGCAACTGCCTGCAAGAAGTTCAGAATTACTGTGTGGTTTTATTTTTGCATATTAGCGAGTAGTTTAAAGAAAAAAAAAAAAAAAAAAAAAAGAAGAAAAGAAAGTTGTTTTTCTTTCTCTGTCGTCTCAGGAACTGTCCCCCTTTAAGCAGAATTTTGATTTAGGGTTATATTAGTTTCTTTTGTTATTGTTCTTTTGTTGGGAAAAGAAGGATAAAAAGGAAAAAAAGGGAAAAAGAACAAAACTTATGCCAGTGCCTTAGTCCAAATGCTGCTGTCTCAGTTTCCCATCTTCTCAGCCCGTTTAGTTAGTACCCACCCAACCCTTTGATTCATACCCCAGTCATCAATGCCGTAAGGCCTCAAATTGAAAGAACCATTAAGGAAGTTCTAAAGTAGAGATGACTGCAAGGCTGTTAAACCACTACCTAAGCTACATTTTGGCCTTCGAACCCTTGGCATTATAGTATGATAATCATCGCTCGACATTCAATTGGAAGCCGGCAAAATTGAAACCTAGGCGTGACATGATGAACGTATTGATAGAGATTGGGATTTGCGTTTATTTTGGGATTTCAAATAGGTTTTCTTTTTTTGGGTGTGGCGTTCTAAGGAGCTGGTATATCGGGCTGTAAAATTGGTGGACTTTGTAAAAGACTGGAGTTCGAGGTTTTATCGCAAAGCTAGGGAGGTGACTGATGCAGTTGGAAATGTTGGAGGAGTAAAGTCACTTTAATCCACCTTGAAGCCCTTTATTTACTAAGAAATATGTGGGAAAAACTATGAAGATGTCCTAATTTCAATGAACCCTTGTATTTTTTATGGAAAAGAGAAGCCAAGCCTGACTGTATACTGGTGTTTAATACTCCCAAAATTTCGAATTACTGGGACCTGTTGTTCATAGATACCGCTAACTGTGAACTTTTTCACTAAGAAATACGACCAAATAGGAAGATAAGTAATAACCGGAAAGAAACTAAGAAATCCTAAAAATGTCTTGAAAACCAAATGATAAAGGTAACTAAAGGTAAGGCATAGTTATACCAATGTAGTGGGTATACATAGGTTGCAGGGACTCTTTTTCCCTCTCTCTCTTCCTAATTTTTGAATTACACACTTCCTACATCAGGCGGGTGGTTGTGGTATGGTATACTTGGTGTCCTTTGAAAGTGAAATTTTGGGTTTGAAGACAAGGGTGGTGACATAAAATGTGTCACTGTTGAAGTTTCTTGATAGTGATGGGGAAATTTTGTATAGGTAATACTTGCTATGTTGGATTTTGGATTGCTGTGGTGGTCAGCTGTAGTATTTGTGCTGCGGAAGTGTAGCTCGTGTTGAATGTGCTCCACTTCCAATCCTCATGTTTTTCCTTGATTATTTTTTAGGTTGGCTTGGTGGGCCTGGTGTATATTGTTATGGTGAGGGTGGTGATACTGTGCTGATTTTATGAGGTTGTAGTGATTGGAGGGAGGATTGGTGTTTTGGCAATCTGTATCTCTTGCTTTTTTTTGGTGTGAAGATCTGGCTACTTTTTCATTATTCTACGACCTTTTTCACTTGACTGGGTAGAGTAGAGTAGAGTGGAGGGTTGCATTGTGTCCGGGTAACAATGATATCAATATGAGATAAAGGGTGTACTTGTTTGATCATATCTAAAGAGCTCAAAAGCTCAATTTGAGAACTATGAATTATTTTTTGACTTTATTCCGTTGAAACTTGGTATTCATATCGGACATTATGTTTGAAGTTTTCATTTTTTGAAGCTTCTCATAAATAGCTCCCGTTTGAGCCCCATTTTGGGGAAAAACTGTATTTTTGAATAGCATTTTTTGGAGAATGTGTGGTTCAAAAATAAAAAAGGTTTTCGGCTTAGGTGTAAAATTATTTTATTGGAGAATGTGTGATTGAAAATGAGTGTTGAAAAAATGAGTTTTTGATAAAATGGGGCTCAAACAAGGTCTCGTTGTCTTATATTTATTATGATAAATTATGACGTCAAGGGTGTCGAATCAAAGAAAGAAATGCTTGGGAGGAAAGACAGAGCATTAAAATGACCCCAAAAATAATTAGCTGGAACGTGAGGGGGCTTAATGAAGCGAGGAAAATGTTATGTGTTCGAAATCTTCTAAGAGGATGGAGGGTTGACCTTGTTTGCTTACAAGAAACTTAGTTGGAGTCCGTCTTAAGGGCTATGGTGAGCAGTTTATAGGGAGACAACATGTCGGGTATCAACATGTGGGGTCATTATGGGCTTCAAGAGGTGTGCTAATCATGTGGGACACGAGAGTTTTTGATATGGAAGAAGTCAGTGAAGGGCTATTTTCTTTATCGCTTTTGTTTAGAAATATTGGGAATGGATTTCGTTGGATGTTTATAGGAATTTGTGGGCATAATGTTGATGAGAGTAGAGGTATATTGTGGGAGGAGTTGGCTGGGATGATGGCTTGGTGGAACATTCCAACGTGCATTGCGGAAGATTTTAATGTGATTTGGTTCCCTGCTAAGAGGTCTAGCGATGGGAGATTAACAGGGGCAATGGAGGAGCTCTCAGATTTTATCGGGGAAAATATGTTGTCATAAAAAAAAAAGGGAAAATATGTTGGTGGACGTGCCTTTAATTGGAAGAGACTATACTTGGTCTTCTAATCGGGATCAACCCGCTCTATCTTGAATAGATCGATTTTTGATTAGTGAGGAGTGGGAGGAGAAATACCCGAAGGTCACTCAAAGAAGATTAGGGAGAGTGTATTCTGATCATTTTCCTATTTTGTTGTTCGGGAATGTGAGGTGTAGTGGAAGAAGGCCTTTTAGGTTTGAGAATACGTGGTTAAAAGTTGAAGGCTTTAGGGAGCGTGTGCGAGATTGGTGGACATCTTATGATTTCAAAGGGTCTCCCAGCTGTTTCTGGACCAAAAATTGAAAGCCTTGAAGAGAAATATAAAGAAGTGGAACGAGGAGGAGGTGGGGGGATGTTAATTGGAGCAAAAATCAATGCATTTTAGATATAGAAGAGCTGGTTAGGAGAGAGGAGAGTCAATGATTGGTAGGGGATGAGAGAGAGAGACGTGGAAATTTAAGGGTAGAGTTGGAGAGGTTGGTGAAGATGGAAGAAATAGCTTGGCTTCAGAAATCTATGGTCAAATGGTTGAAAGAGGGGGACAAATGTACCCAATTTTTCCATAAGGTCGCTAATTCCAACAAGCGTATCAATTCTATCACTATGTTGGAGGTTGATGGAGTTACTTATGAGGACCCACAGGACATTGAGACTCAAATGATGAGTTTCTATCAAAATCTTTATAGGGAGTAGTTTGACTGGAGGCTTGAGTTGGAGGGGTTAGATTTTTCTACTATCACTGAGGAGGATGTTAGCTAGTTAGAGAGACCATTTGGGGAGGATGAAATTCAGGAGGTAGTGTTCAGCAAGAATGACGATAAGGCACTAGCACAAGACGGATTCTCCTTTTCATTTTATAAGGCTTGTTGGGAAGTGGTGCGGCCGGACACTATGGAGGTATTTACTTATTTCTTTCAGTGGGGCAGGTTCTTGGGAAATTCTAATGCTACATTTATTGTGTTGATTTAGAAAAAATCTGGAGTGTCGGATATTAAAGACTTTCGTCCAAACAGCTTAGTAAGTTGGTGTACAAGATTATTGCAAAGGTTCTGGCAAATAGGTTAAAGGAGGTATTAGGGAAAGTGGTTTCTAAATTTCAAAATGTGTTTGTCAAAGGGCGACATATATTGGATTTCGTACTTATAGCAAACGAATGTATTGACTCGAGATTGTGAACAAGGATTCCAGGGATGTTATGTAAGCTTGATGTTCAGAAAGCATACGATCACGTGAACTGTGGATTCCTTTTGTATATGCTCAGGCGATATAGCTTCGGGGATAAATGGTGCCGATGGATTTAGTTTTGTATCTCTACGGTCTCCTTTTCAGTTTTGATGAACGACACTCCCGAGGGTTATTTTGGAGCAGCAGGGGTTTGAGGCAAGGGGATCCTTTGTTTCCATTGCTGTTTGTTATCGTTATGGAGGCTTTCAGTAGGATGTTTGAGAAGGTTGTGGAGGAGGGTTTGTTGAGGGGCTTTATGGTTGGCTAATTGCGGATATCTCATTTGTTATTTGCAGACGACACATTGATCTTATGTGATGCAGATGCTGAGCAATTCAGGAACTTACGTCATCTGCTTCTAAGCTTTGAAGCTGTATTTGGCTTGAAGATAAATTTGGGAAATTTGAGGATATCACAGTGGGAGATGTCGACAACGTGGAGGAGTTGACGGCCATATTGGGTTGTAAGGTTGCGTAGCTGCCCATGTCATACCTTGAGCTCTCCTTAAGAGCACGTTTTAAGAGTATAAACATTTGGAACAACATTGTGGAGAGGGTGGAGAGAAGGTTAGCGGGTTGGAAGCATATGTACCTCTCAAAGGGAGGACTTCTTACCCTCAATAAGTCCAACCTATCGAATCTCCCTACTTATTTCTTGTCATCCTTTCCAATTCCCATCTCAGTGGCAAAAAGATTAAAGAGGATTCAACGGGAGTTTTTATGGGGAGGAGAGGAAACTTCACTTGGTTAATTGGAGTGCATTTGTTCTCCCCTAACGACGAAAGGTCTCGAACTGACGAGACTCGTACTGCTTAATAAAGCTTTGCTGGGTAAGTGGTTATGGCGATTTGGCGTGGAGAGGGAGAGCCTTTGAAGAGGAATTATAGAGGCGAAATATGGTGTTATGGAGGGGAATGGTGTTCAGTCGTAGATCGTGATTTTTATGGGGTGAGCTTATGGAGGTACATCCGACGAGGGTGGAGACTTTCGAAATAGATTGACGTATGTGGTGGGGAATGGCAATATTATCAGATTTTGGAAAGATTGCTGGTGTGGATATCGAACATTAAGAGTGGAATTTCCTTCTCAATATCGTGTTGCTTTGAGTCCATCTGCTATGATGAATGAAGTCTTACATATACATAATGGAAATCTGAGTTGGAACATTGTTTTTGGGAGGAGTTTACAGGATTGAGAGTTGGATGATTATGCGCTGCTGTTGACCTTATTGTATGAAGTGCACATCAAGGTAGGAGAGACTGATTGTAGAAGGTGGAGGTTAACACGAGATGGTACCTTCTCAGTTGGCACTTATTTTAGATCCTTATTGGAGTCTGTGGAGAGCTCATTCCCTTGGAAGATGGTATGGAAATGTAAACTACCTCCTCTGGTGGCATTTCTACTATGGACGGTTGTGAGAGACAAGTGTTAACAGTGGATAACCTCCAAATAAGGATTTTTATGTTACGGAATTGTGCTATATGTGTGGGAAGAATGGGGAGACGATCAACCACTTGCTTCTTCATTGTAAAGGTGCTCGTTCCCTGTGGGACGATATTCTGGCTTCTTAAACACATGAATTGGGCATTTCCGTGACGTATGGAGGATGTACTGAAAGCATGGAGGAGAAAATTTTGTAATAAGGATAGCACACTTGTTTGGAATCTTACTCCAGGATGCATCGTCTCGTATGTGTGGAGGGATAGAAATAGCCGCTGTTTTGGTAATCATACACAGACAACTGAACAAATTAAAAAATTGTTTTATATGACATTATATACTTAGTTTAATGTTGTGACTTCTACTCGTATAGACGGGTTGCCTAATTTTAAGTTGTTTCTTTCTTGTATTAATTGATAATACACTGTCTGTATATTATACGTGATTAATAAAATATTTGTTTACCTGTAAAAAAAAAAAAATATTTATTATGATACTTGTTTGTTGAACATCTTCTGCGATATTAAATTGATAATTTAAGTAGATATGTCGAAGCATATGCATATTACGAATAAGGCTTCACGTTCATTTCTTTCTAATTGTGGTTTGCTTATGATTTTTTTTTCTTATTTTATAAATTTATAGCTCCTTTGAGTTTGGAACTTGCAGGATCTCACTGTCATATTATCAACACTTCTTCCAGTTATTTACATCCCTAATGAAAGCAAAGAGCATTCACATTTCTCAGTGGGACTGAAGGTGGTGTTTGTTTATGCATTTAAACTGTCATTTCATTCATTTCTTAAGTGTATGCTGAGCACATTATTCTTTCTTCTGAGGCCATGATATAAAATATTTATTTTGATTTCTGAAGCTTTAGAATTTTTCTCCCCATTAGGTTGCTTTTCACTCTGGAAAATGTTTTTATTTCTGCTTACTATTTCTGTCTTTTTTTCCCCTTCCAGTTGACGAATGACAGTATAAACTTCTTTATGGCTTTCCTTTTGACAAATTTTATTGTCCTAAAGTAATATAGACGGAGTCATCCATAATCTCGTGAGTGATAAGGAATCTCTTCATCATATGTGCATGTTCTTATTTTCATCACCTTATCCTGTTCCTCACCTTTTCTGGTTCCTTCCTTGAGTAATAGGAGCTTTTAGGGGAAATCTCTGTTTTCTGTATTTTCTGAAGTTAGTTTATATTTTTGCCTCAAAATAATACTGCTTTTGTTTCAATTATTAATCTATTGCTCAGTTTGTTGTCTTCTCTTAGCCCTTGTTTGAGCCCCATTTTTTTCCAACAAAATGCATTCTTCAACAGTGATTTGACCCTGCTTTAACCACACATTTTTCAATAAAATAATATTACACGCAAATTCAAGGCTTTTTATTTTTATTTTTTAACTACGCATTTCCCATCAATACATTATTCAAAAATGCATTTTTGACAAGAATGGGGGTCAAACAAGGTCTAATTTATTTATTCATTTTTATGTTCTGCACATGGTGGTTCTTCTGTATCTGCACATTCTTTCATTTTATCAATCAATTACGAATTTATGTACTTGTTGTGAATTACAGACCTATAACGAAGTTCAGCATTGTTTTCTGACAGTGGGTTTAGTGTACCCTGAGGATTTATTTGCGTTCCTTCTCAATGTAAGTAGTGCTGCTGGCAAGTTTAGTTGGTGCAAGTTCTAATGTCACTAGCCTTAATTACCTATTCAAAAACATAAGTTATGCACTGCACTCCTGCCCTCTTGCAGAGGAAGAGAATTATAACTGAATGAGTGTCAATATCTTAGCTAATTTGTGTGAGAACAATAACTTTTGAATCGTTTGTAATTTGTCCGTTGCTCCTGATAGAAATGCAGGTTGAAAGAAGACCCACTCACTTTTGGTGCACTGTCTGTCTTAAAACATCTTTTGCCGAGGTTCCTTTTCATTCCTAAGTTTTGAATCTTAATCTCATTCTTTCACTGCCTGCCTAACGCATCCATCCATTCTGAAGATTGTCTGAAGCTTGGCACAGTAAAAGGCCCATGTTAATTGAAGCTGTGAAGATGTTATTAGATGAACGCAATTTGGCGGTTCGCAAGGCACTTGCAGAGGTAGCTTGATATGAGAAAAAAACACACTCTTTGCCTTTTCTTTTCAGAATTAATAAAAAATTCTTTTGATTTTTTATGGTCCGTCATCGTGGTTGTAGTTAATCGTCGTTATGGCTTCCCACTGTTACTTGGTTGGTCCACCAGGAGAATTATTTGTGGAATATTTAGTACGTCACTGTGCACTGTCGGATCTGAAGAGGGATGTTGTTGAAGGTTCCAAGGACTATTTTGGGTCAACCAGCTCTTACCATCCTTATTCTTACAAGAAAGTGGAGGTTTGTTCTGTGCTCAAAATGCATAAGATATTCTGTCTGACTGCAGTCTGCATATATGCCTTACTTTATGTGGTTAATCAACTTCATTTTTGATAAACAGACCCAAAAGTGCTACATGTATTATCATTTTTCTCTCCCTTGCCTTCTGTTGGAAAAAGAAACTGAAAAAGAGAAAATAAAAAAGATTCAAATTCACCTTTTCATTTAGAATGGCAAAGTACTGTGTTAATTTCAGTATAACTAAAATTTTACTATGCTTCTAAAGTGCAATCTCCATCAATCTAAATAGAATGCCAAGGTACTGTGTTAATTTCAGTATAACTTTACCGTAGGACATCAGTGTTATCCCTTGCATATAATGATTGTGTGAATTATGTTCCTTGTAAAATAATTTCTTTCCATATCTCATTTGCAGACAAAGATTGGAACAATATGTCCATCAGATTTACAAGTAATTTGTGAAAAGGGTCTTCTTTTAATAACTGTTACCATTCCTGAAAGGGAGGTATGGTTCACTGTTAATTGTATGGGTTAATTTCCAGTTAACTATTCTGTGTCTGTCTTTTTCGTAAAAGTCCCCCCGCTAGCCAACTATTTTTAACAGGTTTGCAGATGCATCTCTGAATTGTGCAGACATAGATCTTTGCAGATTAATACACTGCTTTCAGACTGTAAAGCTCGTGCTGATATTCCAAAACCAGAGGTTTGGTTTCCCATCTTTTGGGTACCCATGTGAAGCATCTTGTCTTCTTTGCGATAAAAATGTGAAACAGCCTTTTGTGGTTATGGACTTCAGGAACTTTTTGCCCGTCTTGTGGTGCTTCTACACAATCCTCTGGCGAGGGAGCAGTTGGCTACTCAGATTCTAGCTGTAATTCTTTTTTATCTTTGCTTTGTTGCACAAAAATTACATTTTTACTAACTAGTAAATTTAATTGTATAATATTACTCAATTCATCATCTTTGTTTGGGAATCAAATGTTTGATAATTAGTCTTAAGTTCAAGGAGTAATTGCAGACAAGCAAGCTGAGGTCTGTAGTATAAGCGTTGAAAGAGCTTTGGACACTTCACTTTAGATTGAAGGATCTGTTTCCATCATGATATCTAGGGTATAGTACATAAGTCAACTGTAGAGGAATGGTTTACACGTACATTATCCAACTGTAGAGGAATCGTTAACACATTAGTGATAACACATGATTAGCATTTCGCTTGATAAATATTTTTTTTAAGAGTATAAACAATTTTCATTTTTGAGTAGATTTGCTTAACAAACCAAAATTTTTAAGTTCGCATTGTCCTGTATATGCAAGAGAGTGGTGAGGAGCTTATGAGGATTTGATCCATAATTTTTTCCTATATTAGTTGGATGTCAAAGCAAATCGAATGCTTTCTAACTACGTTGAATCCGTCTACCTTAAGTACTCAGTTTTTTAAGCTCTAGATATGAACTTGAACATTTGGTTGGATAAATGATGGATAAAGTTAAAGTAACTTTTTGATGCTCATTCGCTGTGTCTATGATGGTATATTAAAGAAAGTATAGGAGAAATAAAATTAAACAAGATTATACAGCTCATAAATGAGGAAAGGTGTAAAATACATGTTTCTTAGCAAGGACTCAAAGATTTCTGAATGGGAAAAGATTGAACGAAGGGGACAATCAATTGGAAAAAAGAGTCTGCAGATCTAGATTCTGGAAGAACAAAAGTCAGGTGAAGAGAGGATGGAGAAGAAGAGTACATTATTAACTTGTCTTATGAGGAGTATTTTGAATTTGCATCACTAACTACAACATTTGGTTTGCCAATAAGTAGGCTTCAGAAAATCAGCCTACAGATACAGTAGGTTGCTGTATTGTATTTCCTCACATCTTGTAATTTCTCACTAGAAGTTCAAAATCTGGTTTTATTGATTATGAACTGTTTAGAATCTAAAATTGAGTCTAATTATTATAAATGCTGCTAGATTGTTCGCTTGTAGGTTCATGTGGTGGTATCAATGGCATGAAAAAGAAGAGTGAATCACACTTAAAATACTATACTTGGGAATACTTCTCACTTTTGAGTCTGTACTTGGATGGTGAGATGAAAATTCTAAACATAAATATATAAATGCAAATTTCAATTAAATAGTGGGCAACCTTGCAAAATGAAGAAATTAGGATTGTTAGGAGTTATTCATGCAATGATGAGAATGAACAGAAGGCTTGAACAAAGTTTATCATGGCCAACCTTCACTCTTTGGTGCTTTTTCTTAATTTCCAAGATACTTTGGTCGAGGACTCCAAAATGCCTAATTGATAGGTCCTTTTCTGAGGGGCCAGGTATGGGAGATAAGGTGCCTACATGGAATCCAACTGTTATACCATTTGCTGATTATCTTAGCAATGTAACTGAACTGAACCATGTCTGGCTTCTAACCAAATTTTGGTTTTCCAAAGCTACATAGATATATGGGTTGCACCGGCATTCATAGTAGTGAGGGAAGTATTGTTTGTGAAAGAAGAAAGTTATTGAATTGGTGAGAGTCTATCTTCATTTGGGTTCAGGATTGAATGAGCTACCCAGAGATTTACTTCCTACTATTATTTACATTGTGGCCTACTCAATTGGTTGCCTGAAAGTATATGATTCTATATGGGCCAATTAGCTTATGAAAAATTGTAGCTTTACATACTGCGTGACAGACTATATACAGGTTTCCCTTCCTACTGCGTTTTTAGTTTGCTTTTAAACTAATGTAGTATACCTGGAATGTATTTCTGACGCTCAGATTTCTATTTGTGACCTTTAAGTCTACAACCTACCGAGCATCAGTATTTACATAAAACAATAGTTCATTTCTAATGGCAATTTCTTCTGTAAGCTGAGCTGCAGATCAATTATTAATAAGACTTCTAAATTATTTTTCTGATTTGAAAGACAAATGATCGTTTTCACTTTCTTTTTTGCAGGTCTTGTTTTATTTATCACCTCTCTTTCACAAGAATATTACCTTATTTTGGCAAGATGAGGTAAGCTCATTAAACTCTGAGGTGATGTTTTAGTGTTTACTTTTAATAGTTGATTATGCTTGTGTTAATAATTTTTCTTTCCCTATATCAAAGTGTAGAAGATCATAACACTAAATAGATTAGCATCTTTGAAGTCATGAATTTACTTCAAGATTAGGTTTGTCTTTCTTGATAAAGTAAGATTGGAGATATAGAATTAGGAAAGGGAGGGGAAGGGACATATGGCAGAACCCTGAACCCATAGCACCACAGATGAACTTCAAGTACCAACTGCAAAATGCCTAGATTATGAAAGAGTTGGACTCTTCAAGTACTAGTGGAACTCCTTTTGCCTTTTAATGTGAAACACCTCTTTTGATATTTTTCTATGACTAATTAGTCCAGTGGTAAAAATTGGGGAAACAGCTAAAGTTCTGGCCATTCAATCACTTCAGAAGTTATTAGGATTGGCATTTTGCTCATGTTCTGATGTTATATAATGGCCAAACCTCTTAAAACTTTTACACGGATGATTTTGCTATATGTTCTTTTAGTTAAGGCTTTATTATTTCTTGGTCTAACTGATTTTCTTGTTCTGCAAGCTCTAGATTCCAAAAATGAAAGCATATGTGAGTGATCCGGAAGATCTTAAGCAAGATCCATCTTATCAGGAGACCTGGGATGATATGATTATTAATGTAAGCTCTACCATTTCTTGATTAAGCCACTAGTAAAATATCTTCCTTATAGATGCAGAGCTTGGGCAAATAAATTACCTTGTCAGAACTGGATTATGCATAGTACACCTTAAATCTCATATCTTCTAAGCATCAAGCTCGATTTTGTCAATAATTAAGCGCTTCAGAAAATTTCTGGAGTGATCAAGTTTGTCAATTAGCACTATTCATAGGCTTTCATTCTGTTGAAGTCACAAAACAAGGAAGGATTTTTACTTTAGATGCTTCGATGATCTCAGGTTTAATGATGGAAAGGGACTCCAAGTTTCCCTCTCAACATTTGCCACTCATATATTTTTATTTGTGGGTGACAGTTTCTGGCAGAATCTTTGGATGTGATTCAAGATGATGATTGGGTGTTCTCTCTGGGAAATTCTTTTGCTGAACAATATGAACTCTATGCATCTGACGATGAGCACTCTGCATTGCTTCACCGGTAATTGTATCTTTCTTTATACCTTGTGTTCAAAATTGGGACCCAAAGTCTCAGTATATTTCTAATTTGTAACTCTCTGTTTTGAGGATGAGCAATGCTGTTAGTGGCATTAACATTGCTTCTTTTTTGTTTTTCTTAGTTTTACAACATTTTTGAATTTCTTAATCATGTAAATAAACGATTTTTGTGATGCTAGGATGTGAACTGGAATCTATGCTATATGATTTATTGCCTTAGGATCAAAGTCCAATGGCCCCTTGTAGATTTATATTTAATTTGTATATTCTGTGGACTAAATCTTTTATTATTTCTTTACCACGATTTTTTTCGCTCCAAAATGTTAGATTCTCTTTCTAGGTGCAATCCAAAAAGGTGATTATGTGCTGTTAAATTGAGCAGCTGGTGGACTGCTAATCTTGTTAAATAAAACAATGTTAACCCTCATATGTAAAAAATCCTCATATTTCCTGCTCAGAAATGTAGGGCTACACGAACTGTGCATTAGTCTGTTTGGATTTTTACCAGTGGCGAGCTTTGCTACGGAAAGAGATAATAAAACACAATTAAGCTACTGACACATAAAAATTCTCTTTCTTGCTAATTGGTTCCAACCCTTTTGCTGGTATTCATTTTTGTTTATTAATTTTTGAAGCTTTAGAATTGTGATGGAAATCTTTTAACTAAAAGTTGCTTGTTTTCATCATACTTCTGGAGTCTGCATTTATTTTTACAACAGATGTGCCTATTGCAAATTACAATACCTTTTTCTTGTCCCCATCTGAAATTTTTTTATGCCACACCTTTCCGTGTTAAGACATTTTTTTTACTTAGATTTCTAGTCTGTTTTCTCTCTCTTGTTGTTTACTTTATGTGTAACTTGTTTGTTTTTGACAGAAAGAAATTGTCCCAAAGTAAATATTCCACTTTTCTATTTATCGTACTTTCATAACTAAAAAGATATGATCGCTCATACCATTTGATAGGCATCATACCTTGGATAGATAAGGCATCATGATACCCATGATTTGGGAGGCAGAAAGATCTACTTTTTACTGCTTATGATATGGGGATTGTTAGCACCAGGCACAACATCTTACAAAGGATACGATTATAATAAATGCAAAAAATACAGTATGTTGCAACTCCTACTAAAATAATCATGCCAAGTCAAACCAACACATCAAATAGGAAGGGGGGAGAATATCATAGGTCACATAGAATCAACTTTTGTTGTATTGAAGCTAAACCTTGTACCAGTAATGTTATTTTAAGATTACAATCCTTTTATGATTTTAGAGTCTTGAATTTGAAGTTAGTCCTACGTTGTTTGAGGCTCATAAATATTCTATTGCTTCTTTATCTGACTAAAGTACACAATCTAGTGCTTTATATTATTCCTGTGTATGTTTTTCATGTATCAGTATCATGTGTCTGGTGCCGTGATAATACATGAAATGCGATGGCAAGCCAAGTACTTTTATTCACTAATCCTTCTGTACATGCTATATCATCAGTACCAGTTCCCAATATCTTGCTTTTTTGTTCACACTTGTGCAGTAATAAATTGTTAGATGGTTTGGTGCTTAAATAATCAATTACTACTCTTTTTGGAGCAGGTGTCTTGGTATTTTGCTACAGAAAGTGCATGACAGAAGTTATGTTCGTGCTAAGATTGACTTAATGTACAGGAAAGCTGACATTGACTTTCCAGTTAATAGGCTTGGTTTGGCAAAAGCAATGGGATTGGTAACTACTTCAACTTAGATTGTCAAACTTTTTAACTTAATTACTCCCAAGTGGAGGGAACAAGACTTGCGATTTTTTAAGCTGACTCTTCTAGAGTTAAATGGTACTTATAAGTTGCTTCTCTACCGACTTCCAGGTTGCTGCATCCCACTTGGACACTGTCTTGGATAAGCTAAAACATATTCTTGATAATGTTGGTCATAGTATCTTCCAAAGGTACATTCAAGGCTTACAGGCTAGTTTTTTATTTCGTCTTTCGCATCCTATTATCGAATTCTAGGTGATTTAAATTGCCCCTGCTATACTTTCTGCATACATGTAAGTGATAAATCCATTGTCGATGTTAAATTTCTGCCATTACATCTTTTTATTGCTGGAGACAAGATTACAGGTAAGCGATGAATATATTATTCAGAGATTATGGTTGGATCCTTGCCATTGAGGTTGTACGAGTCCACTTTTGATGCATTAGAAAAATTTAGGTTGCAACATGTTAGAAGAGATGGATCTGTAGTTTAAGGCTTTAAGCACTCTATATTTAGTTTTTAGTTCTATTTGAGATATATAACACTCTTGGTAGTATAAAATGAATCATCGCACTTCAGGTTTCTTTTTTCTCTATTTATTTATTTATTATTATTATTATTTTTTTGCGCGATATGAAATGTTTTATGTTGTACTGAGTTCATAATCACCAGCTTATTTAACCGAAAAATCTCGGTATCACATACATTTAAATACATGGGTCATGCTTTCTCTGTATTTTATTTTAAATAATGTGAACTCTTTCTATTGCAGAATACTGTCTTTTTTCTCGGATAGAACCAAAATGGAAGAATCGGACGATATCCATGCTGCTTTAGCTCTTATGTATGGTTATGCTGCAAAATATGCTCCATCAACAGTTATTGAAGCGCGAATAGATGCACTCGTGGTATAGCTTCATGCTCTTTGAGTCTCTTGTGGATTTATTGTACTTGTCCACATTCCATATATGATATGAACTGTTTCATCAATCTCCATTTTCTTTCACTTTCCCCTGTGAAGTAGTCTAACATTTACTTATGCTTCCAAATATTACACATTTGTCAAACTCATAAAGGAATTTTTTTATTTTTATTATTATTTTTTTTTCACTTTCCTGAGAGTGGATGCACCTTCTTCTGGCAGTTGAATGTACCTTGAAAGTATACCATTTGTGAACTTTAAGAGTGTACTTCAACCTGATGAATGTTGATTCTATTGATATGCTTTCATTTTGACTGGGTACTACCCCTCTTATTTGCAGGGCACTAATATGCTTTCTCGTCTTCTTCATGTACGCCACCCTACAGCGAAGCGGGCAGTTATCACTGCCATCGATTTATTAGGTTTGTCTAGTCCTTCAAATATCATTTGGCACTGTTTCTCCTTGTTATTGGTAGCTGCTGCACTACAATGAATTCTGTTTTATATAATTTAGAATATTGGTTCAACGTCTATGCTGAACATGCCATGTGGACTATGTATCATGAGACTTTTGGTAAAAAGGAGTTTATGGGTATAAAACATTTCATAATTCTACTTAAAATCTATTGGTCTTCCCAAAATGTTGGTTGTCTTTTTTGGAGTTTCTTCATAGGATGAATTTCTATGTACACCTTTAGAAACAATAAGAAAGAAAAGAAAAAGGGCAAAAAGCGCATAGCCCTATTTCAGATGCCGACCGTTCTGTGTTGATTGTTAGGAGAATAGCTTCTATACTCTTCGAAAAATAAGAAAACAAAAAACACGCAGCAAGAGAATCATAGTCCAATTGTAGACAGGCATTCTCACTTCTGTATGTATACCACTTATTATGGGTAAAATTTAGCTGCCACAATAGCATAAACAATGGTGCATGTCCTCCCAAATACAGACCGTATAATAGTGACTCTCCATAGCTGTCCTTACTTTCAGCTAATCATGTAGGGTCTGGAAGTGATAAATTATTACCATTTCAGGTCAGTCTGTCATTGGTGCTGCAGAAAGTGGTATATCGTTCCCATTGAAAAGGAGAGATCAATTACTGGACTACATATTGACATTAATGGGTCGAGATGATGAAGATGCATTTTCTGAATCTAATCTTGAGCTCCTGCACACTCAGGTTTATGGTTCCCTTGAATTGTGAATTATTAGTTTCTGCTGCATCTTCTATGTTGAACACTAAAATAAATTAATGTCCCTTCCCTAACAACTTAAGCTTCTGTGGTGGTAAAATATGGTAGCAAAGCATGCTAAAGACCTGGGTTCAAGTGTAGCCATCACCCATTTATAAATATAGTGCATGTGTGAGGCCTTTGATAAAAAATGGATCCACCCAGCATGTGAGTGGGCATCGAAGAGTAATATTAAAAAATAAATGTGTTTCCTCTTTAAACTGCGCAAACTTTAGATAAAGTATTTTCCCTTCAGTTTTTCTAATTTTGGATGTTCACGTGCAGTCTATTGCTTTAAGAGCTTGCACTACTTTAGTTTCTGTGGAGCCAAAACTGACAAATGAAACAAGAAATCTGGTTCTGAAGGTGCAACTTAGTGCCATTATTCATTACTGCAAACATTATATGCTTAATTTTTCACATATTTTTCATTTTGACAGGCCACATTAGGTTTCTTTGGTCTACCAAATGATCCTCCTGAGGTTGTCAATCGACTTATTGACAATCTAATTGCTCTGTTATGTGCAATTCTGGTTATGAGGTACTTTTCTTTTTTGCAAAGATATCTCGCATAACTTTCTGGTAGATGGTGTCCTGTCTAAATTTACCACACAACATTCATTTATGCCTGATTACATTGCTGTTCTTTTTCAAAAAAGTTAACTTTTATGCTTAATTTACCAATTTGTCGGCAGATGGCTAGAATCATGAATAGAGTTTCATACATTTCACCTGCAAGCAAGGAATGGTCAAAAGATAGCGTCTGGCAATATCTGAAATCTGCGAAATGTCCTTAAAGTAACCTGCACTAATCCCCAAAAAATGGCTACTTTAAACCAACTTTTATCCAGTTAGCAACAGAAAGAAATACCAATGGTTATCAGATTATTTTGGGAGATGATAATTAGATTGACCAGCAACATACTCTATTCTGTGCGCAACACATTTTGCATATGCATAAGTTGTAAGACAAGTTGCATTTTATAGGCAGCATACAAATTTTTGAAGACAACATTTTGAAGTTAATGGAATTGAATTTATAGCTCGAAGATATTTCTTGATTATGGATGTAAGCATGTTCTAGGACATCAATATGACTCTTTTGACTAGTTATTTTAATCAGTGGAGAGGATGGACGAAGTCGCACAGAACAGTTACTAAATATCTTGAGACAGATCGATTTATATGTTTCCTCATCAGTTGAATATCAGAGGAAAAGAGGTTGTCTTGCAGCTCATGAGATGCTTCTCAAGTTTCGTAGAATTTGTGTCAGTGGATTCTGTGCACTTGGTTGCCAGGGAAGTTGCACACACAGCAAGCAATTTCACGGTGCTCTGAATCGCAATATTTCAAATTTACCAAGTCAGTCTCTCTAGCTCTGTCTAAGATAGCCTTTCTGCCTTTGATTTCTTTCTTAACCTCATGCCTTGCCTGTTTGTCAGCTGCATTTCTATCACCAAGTCGCGATGCTTTGTGTTTAGGTGAGAGGATTATGGTATACCTTCCACGCTGTGCTGACACAAATCCAGAAGTTAGAAAAGTCTCTGCTCAGGTCTGTACTTGGATGAATGACTAGCATTGTCCACTAGGTTTATGGGTTAAAACAAAAGATTTACAAATATATTTTTCTGGGATATTTTTTTTTATTGATCTCTAACTTGTCAAATGGTTTAGCATATAGATGATATACTATTTGATTATCATCTCCATCATCATGATTTCTTGATTGATGTGTTTTTTCTCAAGATCTTTTCTTCCTCTTATTACCCTCAACCAAAAACTAAAGAATAAAAAAATCTCTGACAAAATGCTCTTTTTTCCTTGCATATCCTTATTTATTTCCCTCTCATGTCTCTCTTTCTTAATCTTGCTTTTCTGACCTTGCAGATTCTTGATCTTTTTTTCAGCATATCTCTATCACTACCAAGGCCTGTAAACACTATTGTTGGACTTGATATAGAATTGTGTTATAGTGCTTTGTCCTCCCTTGAGGATGTCATTGCTATCTTAAAAAGTGTAAGCCTATTCATAATTCTCTCGTTTATAATTTTTTGTTTATAATTTTAGCTTGAAGTAAGGGAGAAGGAAAGCATAGGTTGTTTTTGTAGTCATACATTTCTTTTCCTATTATTTGAATATTTTATTTTGCATCCCACTTGTTATTGTGTTTGTAGGATGCCTCAATTGATCCGTCAGAAGTATTCAACAGGGTTGTTTCATCTGTTTGTACATTATTTACTAAGGATGAGGTATGGATCTATCTGTACCTATGAAAAGTTTCCATGGACAGGGATAGTTGAAAACTTTAGACAAGACCTCATGCTGTTGCCAATCAATTGTACAGCTTGTTGCTGCTCTACATGTTTGCTCAGGAGCTATATGCGACAGAATCAAACAATCTGCAGAAGGAGCAATTCAGGCTGTGATTGAGTTTGTTACGGATAGGGGGAAGGAGCTGAACGAGTCTGATATTTCAAGGTGGTGTCCAAGAATTATTTGATATTTGTAAAGTTGGGAGGATTGGTTTGTTTCTCGTTTATTTTCCTCCAGGAGATAATAAATTTGAATTTGTTTTAAATATGGTGCATATGTATATGCCAACAGGACGACACAATCTTTGCTTTCTGCTGCAGTTCATGTGACTGAGAAGTACTTGCGTCAGGAAACTCTTAGTGCTGTATCCTTTCCATCTGTATTAATTATCCAGTGAAGCCAGTTATTAGTACTACCACGTGCCCTTTTTATTGTTGATCTTAGCTCAATAACAATGATTCAAAGCATTCAGTTTCATTGCTGTCAGTGGTTTCTTTAATTCCAGAAGATCTGCTCTCTGGCTGAGAACACCAGCTCAATAATTGTTTTCAATGAAGTATTAGCTGCTGCTGGAAGAGATATAGCCACCAAAGATGTATCCAGACTACGTGGTGGCTGGCCAATACAGGAAGCCTTCTATGTGAGTCTCATTTCTTGGTCATTTAGTGTCTTTAAGTGGGTTCTTACATCTTTGCTTGACATTTTTTTAATTACTGTTTGGCGTGTTTGCAAGGTGCAAGATAGTGGGTCCTCCCTCACTATTACTTTGCACAGTAGATTCCCCCTTCAACAGTTTTTATTGCTTTTATCAGAAAAAAAATGTCTAATACTGGAATTACCCTTCAAAAAGTACATTGATTATATCTTAAACCCCATTGTCAAATGCTCCCCCAAAGGTCTCTAAATTTTACATAAAGAACTAACCTTTCTCTTCCACTGTTGCTTACAAGAGACATCGTGATTAGCTGATACTTTGACAACTAACTTCAAATACATATTTTTGTGACAAATCAGTAATCATCTGTCTGACCATGAATGATTGGTCTAATAACTTTCTTAGCCCCTATTTGGGTTTCATTATTCCACATTTTAATGAGGGGAATAGTAATTTTTTGAAAAATGTGTGGTTGAAAAAGAAGCAAAAGTTTTTAGATTTACGTGTAATATTATTTTATTGAAGAATTTGTGATTGATAAGAAGAAGGAGAAAAATGAAATTTAATTTAATGGGGGCCAGACGGGCTTAGTTCAGTAAAAAAAATTTCTGCAGAACCACCTGCAAGAATTAGGGGAGGCTGGTATTGCCATCAATCAACTGCCCCGTGCGCAATGTTTCTCTGCCCCTGCCCAATGTTGCACATTATATACCATATCATTTTTTTTTCTATTTATTTCAGTTTTTATTGTTTTGGTCCTGAGACGCTGATGATATATTTATATATTTTTTTTCATTTTCCTTTTCTTTTGGGGATAAATAGGCATTCTCCCAGCATGCAGTTCTTTCATATTCATTCCTGGAGCATGTAACTTCTGTTCTGAATCGGACACCTACCCTTAGACGTGAATCTGGAAAAGGAGAAAATAACAGCAATTATGTTGAAAGTCACGTAAAAGATGATGTTTGCCAGGCAGCTGTTATAGCTCTCACTGCATTCTTCAGGTCTCTTTTTAATGACATTATATAGTTTGTCATGTTTATTCTACAGCAATCAACATTTTTATCCTTGTTAATTGCAGAGGTGGTGGTAAAGTTGGAAAAAAAGCAGTAGAACAAAGTTATGCTTCTGTCCTCGCAACACTTGTGCTTCACTTGGGAAGTAGTCATGGTTTAGCTAATTCTGGCCAACAGGAACCTCTGCGGTATCTTACCAATTCACAAACATTGACACATGCCAGGCAATTGAAAATACTTTTTCAGTGTTTGTGCTATATTCTTTACATTCTCTACACTTGATTTCAGTGTGCTACTGGTTGCATTTACCGCCTTTTGCGAATGTGTGGGTGATTTAGAGATGGGAAAGGTACATAAGCCTAATAGTACTTTTGCAGCAGTGAATTGTTTGGTTTTTGAATTTTACATTGTACATATTGTATTGCAGATTCTGGCTAGAGATGGAGAAAATAATGATGACGAGAAGTGGATTGGTGTGATTGGGGACCTGGCGGGCTGCATTTCCATTAAACGACCAAAAGAGGTACCTATTCTAGTCAAACTTAGGTTATCTGCGTTGTTAAACTATATTGGTAATATGCCAAAGCCCACTCTTGCGAAGTCACCAATGCTATGAAAACTGAGTAATTTATTAATCTAACACTTTGAGCTCATTTATAACCCCGGGGTACGTTCAGGAATGAAGCTGTGTAGGTGCTTTAAAGTAATGGGGAATACTTTGGCACTGCGCGCTCGCGCGCGCGCGCGGGGGGGGGGGGGGTCCT
>NC_036247.1:5931254-5935500 GCF_002742605.1 Olea europaea var. sylvestris
AATTTGTGTCAGTGGATTCTGTGCACTTGGTTGCCAGGGAAGTTGCACACACAGCAAGCAATTTCACGGTGCTCTGAATCGCAATATTTCAAATTTACCAAGTCAGTCTCTCTAGCTCTGTCTAAGATAGCCTTTCTGCCTTTGATTTCTTTCTTAACCTCATGCCTTGCCTGTTTGTCAGCTGCATTTCTATCACCAAGTCGCGATGCTTTGTGTTTAGGTGAGAGGATTATGGTATACCTTCCACGCTGTGCTGACACAAATCCAGAAGTTAGAAAAGTCTCTGCTCAGGTCTGTACTTGGATGAATGACTAGCATTGTCCACTAGGTTTATGGGTTAAAACAAAAGATTTACAAATATATTTTTCTGGGATATTTTTTTTTATTGATCTCTAACTTGTCAAATGGTTTAGCATATAGATGATATACTATTTGATTATCATCTCCATCATCATGATTTCTTGATTGATGTGTTTTTTCTCAAGATCTTTTCTTCCTCTTATTACCCTCAACCAAAAACTAAAGAATAAAAAAATCTCTGACAAAATGCTCTTTTTTCCTTGCATATCCTTATTTATTTCCCTCTCATGTCTCTCTTTCTTAATCTTGCTTTTCTGACCTTGCAGATTCTTGATCTTTTTTTCAGCATATCTCTATCACTACCAAGGCCTGTAAACACTATTGTTGGACTTGATATAGAATTGTGTTATAGTGCTTTGTCCTCCCTTGAGGATGTCATTGCTATCTTAAAAAGTGTAAGCCTATTCATAATTCTCTCGTTTATAATTTTTTGTTTATAATTTTAGCTTGAAGTAAGGGAGAAGGAAAGCATAGGTTGTTTTTGTAGTCATACATTTCTTTTCCTATTATTTGAATATTTTATTTTGCATCCCACTTGTTATTGTGTTTGTAGGATGCCTCAATTGATCCGTCAGAAGTATTCAACAGGGTTGTTTCATCTGTTTGTACATTATTTACTAAGGATGAGGTATGGATCTATCTGTACCTATGAAAAGTTTCCATGGACAGGGATAGTTGAAAACTTTAGACAAGACCTCATGCTGTTGCCAATCAATTGTACAGCTTGTTGCTGCTCTACATGTTTGCTCAGGAGCTATATGCGACAAAATCAAACAATCTGCAGAAGGAGCAATTCAGGCTGTGATTGAGTTTGTTACGGATAGGGGGAAGGAGCTGAACGAGTCTGATATTTCAAGGTGGTGTCCAAGAATTATTTGATATTTGTAAAGTTGGGAGGATTGGTTTGTTTCTCGTTTATTTTCCTCCAGGAGATAATAAATTTGAATTTGTTTTAAATATGGTGCATATGTATATGCCAACAGGACGACACAATCTTTGCTTTCTGCTGCAGTTCATGTGACTGAGAAGTACTTGCGTCAGGAAACTCTTAGTGCTGTATCCTTTCCATCTGTATTAATTATTCAGTGAAGCCAGTTATTAGTACTACCACGTGCCCGTTTTATTGTTGATCTTAGCTCAATAATAATGATTCAAAGCATTCAGTTTCATTGCTGTCAGTGGTTTCTTTAATTCCAGAAGATCTGTTCTCTGGCTGAGAACACCAGCTCAATAATTGTTTTCAATGAAGTATTAGCTGCTGCTGGAAGAGATATAGCCACCAAAGATGTATCCAGACTACGTGGTGGCTGGCCAATACAGGAAGCCTTCTATGTGAGTCTCATTTCTTGGTCATTTAGTGTCTTTAAGTGGGTTCTTACATCTTTGCTTGACATTTTTTTAATTACTGTTTGGCGTCTTTGCAAGGTGCAAGATAGTGGGTCCTCCCTCACTATTACTTTGCACAGTAGATTCCCCCTTCAACAGTTTTTAATGCTTTTATCAGAAAAAAAAATGTCTAATACTGGAATTACCCTTCAAAAAGTACATTGATTATATCTTAAACCCCATTGTCAATGCTCCCCCAAAGGTCTCTAAATTTTACATAAAGAACTAACCTTTCTCTTCCACTGTTGCTTACTAGAGACATCGTGATTAGCTGATACTTTGACAACTAACTTCAAATACATATTTTTGTGACAAATCAGTAATCATCTGTCTGACCATGAATGATTGGTCTAATAACTTTCTTAGCCCCTATTTGGGTTTCATTATTCCACATTTTAATGAGGGGAATAGTAATTTTTTGAAAAATGTGTGGTTGAAAAAGAAGCAAAAGTTTTTAGATTTACGTATAATATTATTTTATTGAAGAATGTGTGATTGATAAGAAGAAGGAGAAAAATGAAATTTAATTTAATGGGGGCTAGACGGGCTTAGTTCAGTAAAAAAAATTTCTGCAGAACCACCTGCAAGAATTAGGGGAGGCTGGTATTGCCATCAATCAACTGCCCCGTGCGCAATGTTTCTCTGCCCCTGCCCAATGTTGCACATTATATACCATATCATTTTTTTTTCTATTTATTTCAGTTTTTATTGTTTTGGTCCTGAGACGCTGATGATATATTTATATATTTTTTTCCATTTTCCTTTTCTTTTGGGGATAAATAGGCATTCTCCCAGCATGCAGTTCTTTCATATTCATTCCTGGAGCATGTAACTTCTGTTCTGAATCGGACACCTACCCTTAGACGTGAATCTGGAAAAGGAGAAAATAACAGCAATTATGTTGCAAGTCACGTAAAAGATGATGTTTGCCAGGCAGCTGTTATAGCTCTCACTGCATTCTTCAGGTCTCTTTTTAATGACATTATATAGTTTGTCATGTTTATTCTACAGCAATCAACATTTTTATCCTTGTTAATTGCAGAGGTGGTGGTAAAGTTGGAAAAAAAGCAGTAGAACAAAGTTATGCTTCTGTCCTCGCAACACTTGTGCTTCACTTGGGAAGTAGTCATGGTTTAGCTAATTCTGGCCAACAGGAACCTCTGCGGTATCTTGCCAATTCACAAACATTGACACATGCCAGGCAATTGAAAATACTTTTTCAGTGTTTGTGCTATATTCTTTACATTCTCTACACTTGATTTCAGTGTGCTACTGGTTGCATTTACCGCCTTTTGCGAATGTGTGGGTGATTTAGAGATGGGAAAGGTACATAAGCCTAATAGTACTTTTGCAGCAGTGAATTGTTTGGTTTTTGAATTTTACATTGTACATATTGTATTGCAGATTCTGGCTAGAGATGGAGAAAATAATGATGACGAGAAGTGGATTGGTGTGATTGGGGACCTGGCGGGCTGCATTTCCATTAAACGACCAAAAGAGGTACCTATTCTAGTCAAACTTAGGTTATCTGCGTTGTTAAACTATATTGGTAATATGCCAAAGCCCACTCTTGCGAAGTCACCAATGCTATGAAAACTGAGTAATTTATTAATCTAACACTTTGAGCTCATTTATAACCCCGGGGTACGTTCAGGAATGAAGCTGTGTAGGTGCTTTAAAGTAATGGGGAATACTTTGGCACTGCGCGCTCGCGCGCGCGCGCGGGGGGGGGGGGCTTCACTGTATAAGCTGGTCCAGGATTATGTACGGCCTTCATTCTGATGTCAAGGTTTAAATGATGGCAATTGTGAAGCCTGTGAGTCTCATATTTAGTGTGAGATTCAAAACATGTTATCTAGAAAGACAAGTTGCAAGAAGCATTTGGGACAAGTCTCACTAGAATTATGTTTCCTTTTGAAAAAGAAAAAAGAAAGAGATTACAGAGAAAGAAAGATGAAGAAAGAGAAGGTACAATGATTAGGGGTCTAGAAGAGGATAAACAAGGAGATAAAAATGAAGAGAGAGACAGGTGCAAGAAGAAAAGGCCAACATAACCATATTTAGGGTTTCTATATACTGAAATCTGCCTTTTAGAGTTGGAGTTCGAAGTCTTTACAGTGACACATTAAGGTCTAGCCTTCGATTGCTATCAGCCACATCTAAGGGCCCAATGAGACCTATGCTAGAAAAGTACTATAATAACATGAAGAGCCCCCACATCTTAGGAACTGTGCTTAATCCAAACTATATAAAAGAAATTAAGAAAATCAATGATCTCAATATCTACTCGTTCATCAGTTTTCAACATAATTCAGAATCTCCAGAAGAAAGAATAAAAATGTAACCTTTGGAATCTGGAAATGTACAATTCTAAAGAAAAAGAAGTACCTCAGGTATGTTAAATGCTTTGATAGATGTATGTATTCTTTCTTTGAGTATGTATCAAAAAGTATATAGTTATGCTACATACCCTTTTTTTTTTTTTTTGGCATAATTTTGC
>NC_036247.1:5935569-5962041 GCF_002742605.1 Olea europaea var. sylvestris
CCCAAATGAGTATTCAGGTCCCAACGGTATGTTTAATTTTGAGCAGATCATTGGATCAGTCCCTAATATTTCAAAGGGAAGCTGCTGCTGCTGCATTATCGGAATTCGTACGCTTTAGGTGCTTGTAGAGTTTCTGCACTCCTCTCTCTCTCTCTCTCAAAATTATAATGTGAATGTATTTTTCCATGTGAGCATGCTTATCTGTTCATTAATTTCTCCTGTCGGAGATTCTATCTAAGCTCAAAGATAAAAAAAATTCTGCAGCTAGGTTCGAGGTTTTAGTTAGTATATTAAATTGCCATTGGAACTCAATGGTGCACAATGCACACTGTAAGTAGGTGAACAATGACAAGAGGTCACTTGAGTAATCAACGTATTTTGTACTCTCTCTCATTACTTTTTTGTGTCTTAATCTTCCTGAGAACCAGAAAGTTAGTCAAAATGTACTCTTAACATTTTTATATTTCAAATTATGTTTGATAACCAAAGTGTTCTTGAGCTTATTACAGACTTCTTGTCAGCATGTCCATTGTTAAATAGACAATATAAATATTTTGAAGTATGTCCTATTTGTCCAAGCATTTTTGGAGTGAGTTTGCTTTAGTGCTTTGGGGGATGGGTTGGAGATAAAGGGGATTAAGACATTTATCTAAATTTTCTCAGAATTGATTATCTTGTCCATTCACTTATTTGAAAGTGAACGATATTTTAGGAATGCGAGTGCGTCCATTCCTCTGGTGTTTGTTAGATAGTTTTGGCGCAACTGACGGAGCATTCCTCAGACATTTTAAAATGATGATATTTTCTCGGAATTTCTTTTAACTGATCGAGGCTTTAGTTGGAGTGATATTTTTCAAGTGTATTTTTCTACTTCTGACCTGTTTGAGCACCACTTCTCCTGTAAAGCTATACATTCTTTTATGCTTAATAATATCTATTCGGTTTCTATCAGAAAACAAAAAAACTTTGAGATTTATGTAGGCAATCTGAAGGTATGTACTAAAAATTTTCCTGTAAAACTATTGCATCATGCTGTGAGATTGAATTTAATATTTCCTGAAGCCTGGATAATCTATTTAGTGAGGTAAGAATTTTGATGAATTAGCTATCGAGCTAACAAACATCTTGAATGGCCCAGCTGTATGCAAGTCTAGTCCTCTCTGCGAATTGAAGCTCAACCTATAGAAGAGCACTAGTCAGAAATTTTGAAATGTGTCCTAGTATTTATGTACATCTAATTGTAACAGAATAGAACTACTTGATCTCGACCATTATACTATTCCTATTATTGTTTTGAAGGTTCGCGGCAAACTAATTTCTGAAAACTGAATCACGTCATAATTCCTTGCGTGGTCAAAATTTACTTTTCTATCTTTTAGTAGTATCTCAAATCACCAGAGGGATTTTTATATTTGGTGAACAGAGTCAAGGATCACACTTTTGAAATTTTGGTTTACCATATACTGTTGTGGTAATTGCTGAGGTCATTTTTAGATTTCATAGATGAACTTGGGGTGAAAATAATGCTGCTGCTTAGGATTTTAAATATTTGTTTAAATGATATAAGATCCTGCTCTTGCTTTCTAGTTATTACGGTGTGTTTATCATTCTGCAGTGTTGGTTTTGGCTCTGTATTGGAGCAGATGGTTGAGGGACTGTGTCGGCATGTTTCAGATGAATCTCCAACTGTTAGGCGCCTTTGTTTGAGAGGACTTGTGCAGGTTGTTCTATGTTAACCTTTCATGGTGGTGTTTTTTTAATTGATCAATTTATGTGATGCCATTTTGAAACATTCTTGTACTTGCATCTGAAGTGGCTGCATTTAATTCTTTTATCACTCAAAAATAATTCACATTGCATTGTCATGTGACATGGACTACAGACACTTCTCAATGATATTCTCCCTTCCTACCGCAATTCCAAAGTGTCTCCTTTATAGACCCTGTTTGATTTTCATTCTTTGAAAAAAAATACATTCTTAAAGAGTGTTTTGACATCATTTTAACCACAAATTTTTCAATAAAATAATATTAAACGGAAATCCAAAATTTTTTCTTATTTTTTAACTACACATTTCCTATCAATACACTATTCAAAAATTCATTCTTATCAAAAGAATGGAGCTCAAACAAGGGCATAATGTTTTTAATAGAACTGGAAATTAGGAAATGAAGCCATCAATATGGAATTTACCACATATATATGTAGATGAATGTACTTCTCTTTTGCGAAAGAGCATCACATGTCAACGTTTTCTTGCAGATGCCATCTATCCATATTCTTCAATACACCGCTCAGATTCTGAGTGTTATATTAGCTTTGCTTGATGATTCAGATGAATCAGTTCAACTTACTGCAGTGCAATGTTTGATAATGGTGATTATTATTCTTTTTAATCTCTTCTTTAACTCGATTATCTTTATATGCATCTATAACACTGATATCCACCATGTTAGGTTCTTGAGGCATCATCCAATGATGCTGTTGAACCCATTCTGCTTAACCTTTCTGTCCGGCTTCGAAATCTTCAAGTAAGTTCTTAATTAATAGAATGTCTTCTTTTAATATTCCAAGCTATTTATTTAATAGGTAGATAATGATATCTGGAAAATTCAAGACTTGTGAAAGCTTATCTATAGTGCTTTTCTTCTTCTATATCAGTATTTAATTGGGGGGCTGGTAACTTCCTGGAGGGAAAAATATTAAGGCCCTGTTTGAGCCACATTCTTTGAAAAAAAGACATTTTTAAATAGGGATTTGACATCATTTCAACTACACGTTTTTCAATAAAATAATATTACACGCAAATTCAAAAATTTTCCTTATTTTTTAACCACATATTCTCCATCAATCTACTATTCCAAAATACATTCTTTCAAAATAATGTGGCTCAAACACACACTAAACTTGTTGTGATGGATACCCTTTTTATCTATTTCTTTGTAAATTTTGTTTTACTGATTTTTTCAAAATTTTATCAACTTTCACATTGTGGCCTCTTGAAAAGGATTTTGTGTGCTTTCTTCATAATTCACTTTTGTTTCATCAAGAAAAAGATCTATATGCTTGATAAATATTCATTGAGAATGACAATATTGAAGAAATTACGTTCATGTAGTACTTTGAAAAGCTGATGCTCACAAAACTGTCTTTTATGAAATTAAAAAATCTCAAATATATTGTTTTTATAAGCTATTTTGTTGGAATTCAACTGTTGTGGAAGCCTGGAAGTAACACTTCTATTCATCTATAGTTCATCTGAATGAACATGAAGCATCTTCTAGAGTGCTGAATCTCTAAGAATACATTTTCTCTTTGATAGATAGTGGTTGACACTTGACACTATTAACCTTTTCTCTAGTAATTTTCATCCAATTACAAAATGGAGGGAAAGAGTGATGAATTTCTTCCACTGGTATTGACCCAGAAGGTTTAGATATTTTCCTTGGATAATTATGTCCTGCAACCTAATATTCCAAGCATAGAAGTGAATGCATTCAGCCCGAAACATGGTCTTTGCATCAAATTGGCTTGCACTAGTTGTGGAAATCTTAAATACTGTCTTAATGCTGAGCAGATTGGATGGAGTTGTCAATATCTTCTGAGTCTTGACTACTTTATGCTTTGAATACCAAGATGTGGTCTTTTTATTACATTCAAGGACTGTTTATGTTATCCCGTCATGTTGTATTTTGAAATGTGAGTTTGGTGATGTTTTCTGAGCTGGGGATCCAGAGTCTGATAGTTTAGATGTTGTCTACATGATAACAAGGCTGCAAATTTATTGTATTTTGTCGTGGTGATGCCTATAACAGATATGCACAAATGCAAAAATTCGAGCCAATGCATTTGCAGCATTTGGAGCCCTAAGCAGATACGGTTTTGGGGAACAACATGATGCATTTCTTGAGCAGGTGTTCATTCATGATTCAGATATGCTAATTGGAACCTACATATATTCTATTCTTTATTTGCATTGTTAGCATGCTAAGAATTATATATCTGTCAGCATTCAAAAGTTATTGTCATTTGTTGATGTGCTCAACTCATTTTGATCATAGAATTATTCCTTTCTGATGTACCAATATTACAATTCATATTATCTTTAAAATTTTCATCCCTGCCTTCTTGATTTCAGGCTTAATTAAGTGATTATTACCACTTGTCTAATGTGGAGTAAAGGAAATATTTTAAAGGTTATGTGACATAACGCACAGGGAAAATGGAACAAAGAAGACAAGGAAGAACAAAAAAGTAAAGCATACAGAAAATTGATGGTATTAATCTTAAATAAGCCTAGCATCCACAAGCAAAGACGACGATCCACTGAGAACAAAACTTACTAGAGTTTCAGTGTAATCACACCCAAATCTTCTTTATACTGAAATTCCTGGTTGAAATCACTTCTAGTTGATCATAATTACAACCTTATATATAAGCATTGGACTGTGACAATGTGCACTAATAAATGGAGTGGGTCGGTATACAAGACATCGCAGTGGTAAAACAATCATATTAACTGTTTGTCCTTCATCTGAAGTTAGAAAATCATTTTACATTTTTATCCATCAATTGGAAATTCAATCTTTCATTTCTTTTGATTGGATGCCCATATTGCTGCTTTATGATGTCTTTAGATAGAGTCTTCTGACCGTTATCATATTAGATATAACAGATTTTTTTCTTTCTTGGTTTAGTTCAATGTCACACGGCATAATTCTACTCTTTCATCTTCATCAGTTCAAGATACAATTATTGACACTATTAACTTCTGTCAGGTGCATTCTACCTTGCCGCGTTTGGTTTTGCATCTTCATGATGATGATCTTGGCATCCGACAGGCTTGCCGGGTAAACAGTTCAGAAAGTCACTTCTCCAGTATGCCTACCTTTACCTGGAAAATACAATAAATTTGTTTTGTTGTATCAGAACACTTTTAAAAGCATTGCTCCATTGGTGGACGCTGATGGTATGGTTGCACTTGTCAACACGCATTGGTTTAGTTCTGACCACCGGTATGTGTTAGATCTAACATGGATTTCTCTTCGTGTTTGTTCAGCCTTACTGAATGATTTACCACACACTGATTCCTTCGCATATCTTTTTCAGAGGTGACTATGAAGACTTGCTTAGAGAGATCGCAAGGCAATTTACTCAACATATGGCTTCCAGGGTTGATACCTATATGGAGTCAATAATACAGGCCAGCATTTTCTTTTGAAAATTTTTATTTATTTATTTCTTATTTACTTGCATGGTTTTCTAGTGAGTCAGGTCAAGTCACGTGTCATAGATAACATCTGTGTTACGACATTTTTGAACTGAGTTGTGGTTCCTTTCAAACTAGATCATGACTTCTGTGAGATTAAGTAGATAATGGTGTCTGAAGACTGAACAAGCATACCATGTTAGTTGTGTTTCGTACTTTCAAATAATTTTTATTTATTTTATGGAAGAGAAAATTTATCTCTATGTATTGCTAGTAGAACTTCATGTATAATGATCTAATACTGCTATGTATTATGGTGCTGTTGTAAGTAATATAGGAGGCTGTTTATCAGCAGGTAGCACTGATCTTCGTCATCCTTAGATCACAGGGCCTGTCCTGCATCACATGGCTTTGTCTTCTTGTGCTTGTTGTCGTTTGTCTACACCACATAAAAGAACTTTCTTACGATATTTTCTCTCTTCCTCAATTTACCTTCTAAATTTTTGTCAATGCTTTCATACTACATGCTAAATGTTTTTGTTTTGTTACATTTTGTGCTTTTATCTTGGGTGAGGCTATGATGGTAAATTTCGTATCCTATAAATTTCCACCTTAACATTGACAAATATGTCCTCATTTAGAAAGTCTACAGTTTCTTTCTATTCCTCGATACGTTCGTATAATGTTTGGTGAGGAGGATTAGATAATACTGGGCAACATTAATGAACAAAACTAAGCTAAAAAATCTTGATGAGTACGCTCAACAAAAATGTACTTCTAGTAAATTAGCAGGGTTTTGTAAAAACAATTGTCTGAGTCAATCAAGCGTTACACAGGCTTTTGATGCGCCTTGGCCAGTTATTCAGGCAAATGCGGTTTATTTATGTAGCAGTATGCTTGCTGTATCAGAGGATCAGCACATCTCAGCTCTTTACTACAGTCAGGTCATCATCAGATGCGTCAATCCTTTGTCGTTTCTGTTGAATTTCAGCAAACTGTAGACACTAAAAATTTGATCTGATCTTATTTTAGGTGTTTGGAATGTTGGTTGGGAAGATGAGCCGGTCAACAGATGCTATTGTTAGAGCAACTTGCTCTTCGGCCCTTGGTTTGTTACTAAAATCTGCCAATTCAATCTCATGGAAAGTTGCTCGGCTTGACCCAGCGGACGCAATTCAGCAAGGTCGTGAATCAGATTCTAAGAGGAGGTCATGACAAGCACCTGAAAAATGAACTGTTGGAGAGGTTTGAGTTAGATATCATTGTTATTAAGGTTGTTTAGGGTAGCTTCGTCTTCTACTTGTTTAGAGTTGTTTCTTTCCCCTTTCGTCCTCTCTGTAAACCAGTTTCAATTTATTGAATACACATTTCCATCTTCTTTGACAGCTGAACCTGTTAAATTCGGCTACACAAATGAGATTGATCTCGTTGATTCTACCAGGATGGGGTTGGTGTGCTCAAGAACTTGGGTGTTCAAGTATGTAAAAGCTTCCAAGAAATTGTCCGTTTGTGTATATGCCTCTGAGTGATTGTAATTTTGAATATAGTGTGTTTGGGAGCATGTAAATTAGCTTAGTAGAGTCCTATGCTGCTGGTTATTATTATTATTATTATTATTATTATTATTATTATTATTATTATTATTATTATTATTATTATTATGTTTTTGGTTATTTTGTAGAAGCTTAGGATTCATCAGTATTTATGTTATTTGATACAGTTCATATTAGTACACTTCATGGTAAGCAAACTTGCTATTCGAAGATCATTGTGAGATCAGATCGTACGAGATATTAAACTATTTGATCTGAAAGCTTAAACTATTCAAGAGGGTAACATGCTTATCATTTAAATCTTGTTTTCAATATTACCCCCTCGCGTGTAGGCCAAAGTAATTTTATTTTTTTTAATATCAGAACATAGCTCATTTAATGGATGACGGTGAGATTTGAATTTGGATCCTTTGCCTGCTCTAATCTCATGTCTAAAACTGTATTTTCTTTGTTGAAAAATATACATGACTTGTATAAAGGTTTCATAGCTAACTAAATTGGAAAACTTAAATCCTAGCTAATTCTAATTACAGTACTGGAAAATTTGACCTAAAAGTAATTTCATTTGTTCCTAAATTTAAGGAAAAATTTTCTTCATGCATCCCCAATCTATGGAAGTGCAATGTCGTCCCTATTGAATTTTTTGTCAATGTAATCCCAAATTAGGTGCTAATTTTGATTATTAAATATGAACGTGTATCTCAAATATTCAACTTTTTATAAGGTAAAATGGTCAGGACACACTAATCAATTTCTCATTTGACTTAAAATTCAAAGAAAGAGGAAAAATGAAAAAACCATTTTCAATTATTCCTTTGAATTGGTAGAACTTGACGATCTTTTGCAATAATCCAGTTGCCAATAATTGCTTAGACTACGTTAGCCATAAGTTTTCTCTAGATTTAGCGTGCATGTAAGAAAACAGTGCAAAACTAGCAATTTCCTCTACCGTTGACGAGGAAAATAGCATCTTATGGTCATGACCAGTTAATATCCATACCATATTACAACGATTATCGATAGGTTGATGGATGGAGGAGAAGAAGGAGAAAGAGGGGAGAGAGAGAGAGAGCAAAAAAACTTGGAAATTTGGCAAAAAGGGTACCTGAAGAAACTGGTTCTTCTTACCAGAGTATGACATTGCTTATGCAAGATATCAATCAGCAGGCAGATTTTTAGAAATTAATCTGCAAACAATATTTAGACAAGGAAATTTGCTATTGAAAACTTGTTCTTTACTGACTTTGTTACATGAATACTTTTTCTTATTCTTACTGTTGCTTGATTCTCTTTCACTTCGGCATTCTAGCTTTGATTTTGTCTCTTTTTCTTTCTTGTGAGTAAATTATATCTGGACGTTCTATTAATTTGAAAGCTCAACTATCAGCACCAATTTTGGCCAATGCAGTAAGCCAATCTCGAGGTCGAGCTTTGATGCTTAGATTTAATTTTGTATACAATGAGAATCAAGAGAGCATTTTGAATCATTTGACGATGATTTGAACTGAGACTTGCAAAGAATACCTCAAACTATGCTCATCGTTACTATAATAGTGACGTAATCGATACCATCTTCATCGCAAAATTCAGTATTACATTCGATACATGTTTTCTATGTCACAATATTACTTTGCAATTTTAAATTTTCTCTTTTAATTGGGTTCTTAAATGGAAAATCAGTAAATTTGAAAATTTAATAGGCTTTCAAAAGCAGCAATGTCCAATTAATTTTCAATTTTTCCTATCAATTTGAAAAAAAAAATTTGCTTCCTGGAGACATCAATATCATGTTTAATATTTCTTTCTGATTTTGTCCTGAAATGGTAAATCCATCAATTAAAAATTTATACAATGTTTTATACACAATTTACCAAGCCTATGTTTCTAGAAACGGGTCAAATGTCAACGTAACAAAGATAACAATACAAAATTAGTTGTAATTCCTATTAAGATGCACATAAAAACTGGTCAAGATCTCCTAATTCAAGAAAACACACTACTACATTCATGCTCCATCAATAACTTTCCTTAGTTCTTGGATCGTCTTGCCATGTTTAGCTCCAACCCTAATTAAATGCATTGTTCCTACCAAACGTACTCTGTCCTTATATAATTTGTGACTGCCAAAAAGATAAAACTCTCATCCAATATTCTAGCAGTCGATTCATCAATGGCTTCTGAAATTCAGCAGCTTCATTTCCTCCTGGTTCCTCTAATGTCCCAAAGCCATATCATTCCCTTGACAGATGTTGCCAAGTTAATTGCACGTCGAGGCGTCACCGTCTCCCTCATAACAACACCCCTCAATGCTGCCAGGTACAAACCCATAATTGACAATGCCATAGAAGAAAACCTCAAGATTCAAATGATTTCCCTGAAATTTCCATGTCATGAAGCTGGACTGCCTGAGGGATGTGAAAACATGGATACAATCACTTCTCCTCAATTAGTAAATCAGTTTTTTCTGGCCTGTGAATTACTGCAAACCCAACTTGAAAAATGGATAGGAGAATTAGAACCAAAACCTGATTGCATGATTTCCAGTAATGCTCTACCTTGGACTCAAGAAGTTGCTCAAAAATTCAATATCCCAAGGTATATTTTTGAAACAATTTCTTGTTTCACACTCTTGTGCTCTCGCAAAATAATGAAAATTATCCAAGACAAAACCATTGTTTCAAATTCAGAATCTTTTTCGATCCCAGATATACCCCACAAAATTGAATTCACCAAATCCCAGTTGCCTGAATCGATGGGAGAAAAGTCGGATAATTATAAAGGGCTTGTAGAAAAAATTTTGCAGGTTGAGGCTTCAGCACAAGGTATTCTGGTGAACAGTTTTCAAAATTTGGAGCCATGGTATGTTGAAGAATACAAGAAAACAGTAAAGAAAAATCTTTGGAGCATTGGACCAGTTTCTTTGAGTAATAATAAACCCTCCATGAATGAGCATCCTTCCATAGCGTGGCTTGATTCAATGAAGCCAAGGTCTGTGATTTATGTATGTTTTGGCAGCCTTTGTCGCATTTCATTTGAACAGCTAAAAGAAATTGGTTCAGGGTTGGAAGCATCGAATTTTCCTTTCATTTGGATCATAAGAGGGCAGGAATCTTCTGCAGAAGTAGAAAAATGGTTAGCAGATGACAAGTTTGAAGAAAGGGTTCAAGGGAGAGGCCTAGTAATCCGAGGATGGGCGCCACAAGTTTTGATATTGTCTCATTCTTCGATTGGAGGATTCTTGACACATTGTGGCTGGAATTCTACGTTGGAAGGAGTATGCGCTGGCGTGCCAATGATCACTTGGCCTATGTTCGCGGAGCAATTCTATAATGAAAAGTTTATCGTGCATGTATTAGGAATCGGAGTGAGAATTGGGGTAGAGAAAAGTGGGGGATTTGTCGAAGGAGATCAAGTGAAGAGAGCTATTGAACGGCTTATGAACGAAGGAGAGGGAGAAGAGAGAAGAAAGAGGGCTCTTAAGCTTGGAGAAACGGCTAAGGAAGCAGTAGAAGAGGGGGGTACATCTTACTTGAATATCTCAATGTTGATTCAAGATGTTATACAATTCAATATAAATAATTAGCAGTTCTTGAATATTTATTAATTAGTTTAATAAATAATTCATAATTAAAACCAGAACTTTGTAGTTCTTGAATATTTTATTAATTAGTTTAATTAATCATAATTTGGAATTTTTCTTGTCTTACTCAAGTACTCTACATTTGATTAAATTTAATGCTACATTTGGACCTCCTCTTTACATGGGCGGCTTTGATATTTTGGAAGCCTTATGCGAACTTCAAATATAGGACCTCTATATTTGAGCTTTCTTAGATAGAATTTAATGTAATTATAAAGAATCTAATATAGACAATTAAGCTCCAAAATTATAAGAGAAAAAATAACAAAATGTCGAATTTCAATATTCAATACAAATTATAAGTAAAAGTAGGCAAACAAAATTACAATGCAATGGCGAAGGTTTCTGTTTGTTTTTTTTTTTTTTTTTTTTTTTTTTTTCACTACAACTATTTCAAATAAAATTGTATGCATTTGAGTAATTTATGTATAAAATTAGAGAATGCTAACAGCAAGAGATAGTGTAACAAAATAATGAATATAACGATCAAATACAAATGAGCTTCTATTTTTACATTAATTCATAAGAAGTTAAATTACGAATAAGAAGTATGAACACAAACAAAGAACTATTAAATTCAAAGTACATTCAACAAACATCTAAAATGACTATTATCATAAGATTTAAGCAAAACAATAATTATAACAGCATATATACTCTATAATATTATTTTTAAGACAAGGGAGAAAGAAAGATGTAGATTGACTCGATAACATACATTCGATCATATACAAGAGAAGTAATTTAGTTGTGCACAAAAAAAGGGCATAATTAGTAAATACAAAATAAATAGGGTGAAAAAAATGAGAAAAAAGAATTACATTATCTTAGCGTAAACAGTTTCCAAGAGAATTCTAAAGATTATCAACTTACCTAAATCATATAACTGCTAAAGCCTAACAGAACGAAAAAATAAGAAAAAATATTTGACTAACTAATCACTCAAGCTGAAAGTGATCACGGTTGGTGAATGATTATCGCAGAAAGATATAACCCTTCGACGAAAACTAGGGACGCTGACAAATGCTTCGTCGAAGCAATTCTCGGAAAGTCTTGAAACGGCGTGGCAACAATTTGCATGTAATGTTAAGTTTTTTGCAAAGAAAGAAGATATGAGGTCTTCTATGCAACCATCCACATTTATCAAAGCTGACGTGCAATCACTAGGATCTGCTGTTGGTGTATTTCCTGGCTTGTGATGGACTGCTGATTGTGGAGGCGGAGATGGCTGAGTTACTGGTGGGTGGTGATGGTTGTTATGGCCGCGGAGGTAATGGCGGTGGTGGTGATGGTGGTTGGCTAACACGCCATTGAAACATGTGAACAGGCATATAAGAAACAACAAAACCAAGAATCTGCTTTTCGTCATCATCGAAATTCTATGCAAATCCATCAAACTTGTTTGTTTTTAAGACTGATCATGTATTTATATATAAATCAGTTCGAATACTTGAAAAGAATTTGAGATGGAATGGAATACTTGTCTGAATATGTTACATATTGTAATGTATATATAGACTTCTTGCTCTATTACAATAATCTTACAAGTTTTCTTGGAGACGTATTTAATTTTAACAGGACGCTCCCTATTGGCCAAGTTTATTAACGTTTTAAATACTCGAATATCTATTTTGTAAGACAAATCGTACTATTTGGCGGCACCTATCATATTTAAGCATCAAGTTCTGATTGAAATTGGATTACTTAAATAAAACCTTATAATTCAATAATTACCATAAGTAAATAAACAAATTGCTAAGATCGAATTTTCTGGTACTGACTCGGACTAATCTCAATTTAGAGTTCAAAGATATTTAATGTTGAAAATTTTAAAATTTATAATCATAAAATCATATATTACATGGGATCGGATCTGACGGGCTTACCCAGGGACCTGGCCAACTAACGGGGCCGGGTGAGATAATTGGACCCTAGCTTAATTGTTATTGAACTTTTCATGCAAACCTGCACTCTGTTTATAAATTTTTCACGTTTCTTTTTTTTTCTTTAATATATATTGTATTTTAAGATTGATGGATTATTAATCACGATCCTTGAATGATGCTCTCTTTAAAATTTTTAGACGCCTTCCTTGATCATCACTAAGAGTATCCTGTGCACCATAAAATGCAACTTGATCACCGAAAATTCTCAGTGCCACCGCCTGTGCACCTACTTCTCCAGGGTCCGGCAGAGGAGCTGAGTACTTTCAAGAAACACAAAATAACATTATTGTGATGGAACAACTACGTCCATTAATGAAGCTATTGAAGCAACTAATAAACATTTGCATCAAATTTGACAATCACAGAGAGAGTGCTATATGTACAACCAAGATTGACAAAATCGCATGCATGGCAAGGGGGCCCACGATTTAAATTTGAAGATCACAAAAAACTCGTGGACCCCCTTCTATGTATGTGATTGTCAACCATAATTGTACAACTAACAAAATTTCTCATAGAGATACATCAGCTTTCTTCGGTAAAGATGTTAAATAAAATATCGGGAGAGAATTGTTCTCCATATTTTGTCCATATTCGATAAAAATGTATGAATCGTCTTTCTTTACAGCTAGTTAACATAAAAAACTTTTCAACATTTGAATAATCAACTAAAAATTTGAAACACTACAACTCAAGAAATTAGTTTGCATCATAAAGAACCCCAAATGTGTTTAGATATACGCATACAGCAATTTCTTTTGAGTTCAGAACCTCAATGAACGAGTGATTTGTAATTGAAATGAGCCTAAGGTTTAAGATCCAGTAAGATGTATTCACATTACTGAACAGGATGAATAGGCAATCAAGAGGCTCGTGGCCTCGATTGATGACCTTCGATGCACCTAAAAAGAGAGTAATGCCTAAACTCGACCAAAGAAGTCAACTAGTTAAGCCTTCATCGTGTGTCCAATAGGTCGAGGATTTTATACAATGTCACAACCATCACACATTATAATAGAACTATATTGCAATAGCAAGCTCCTAATTAAAATAGATAGGGAAAAGATCCGTATCGTATGCAGCTTCAGCAGTTATAGAACGAGAAACAAGAGGTTACACAACAGTCAGACTGAAATATAAGAAGGTATCTAGCAAACAATTTATTTACAGGCAACCGAATTCTGAGGGAGGGGAAGACAGCGGAGAATGAAAATCTGGGCAGCATTTTACGCCAATAACATACAGCCGACAACTTATTTACACAGTTCAATCATTTAGCATTGTCAAAAGTCTTAAGGTATTTTCCTATTCCTTTCCGCTTTTCTGTATCTAACTTGCAACATAATCCAGCTTTCAGAATTTGTTGAAGTTTTGAATTTTAAATTAGAAACTTGCATCATCCCATGAAATCAGTAAGCCAATCACTGCAAGGGAACATTAGGTTCTGCTTCCTCTTGAGTAATAATTCGACATTTTGGAACCGCTTTACCTAACATAGACGTCCCTTTGAAGGATACCATTTGCGAGCAAGTCAGTCTGTGGTTGTCAAGCTGCAATATATGGAAGATTGAAAATGGAGGAAAGGTCAGAATATGTGACAGCACTTAAAAAGTTCTCTATTTTCCCTTTTCTTAGGAACAGGTTCGAGCAGTTTGCTATTTACAAATCCACGTTAACTTACCTGCTCTTGTGATATTATCTGAAATCCAAACTTATCTGTCCATATCGACTTTGCCTCGTCAGCAGCTGGTAGAACAAAGGTCCTCACATTTAAAAACGCAAGCAATTTCTCGATGCAAGAGTACAGGATTTGGAAATATCCCTGTACAGATATTACAATTATATCAGACTAAGAAAAGATGCCGCAGATAAATATAAATGAACTAAGTCTGTAACAGCTTAAAAGGGTAGCAGCAGTAAATTATTAGTAGCCAACAATGCTGAATAAATCCATTATAGACTAGGTGACTGAGAAGCATAACAATGGGCAACAATCAAATTAAGAAAATGTAACATTTACTATCATAACAGGCTTTGCATAATCACTAGACCAGAGAGACTGATACTACTGAAATTCAACCCATATGTTTATTTAAAAACTTTCAACAAAATGTATTTATAAAATGCGAAAAGAGAAACATCAATATTATATGGGATGGAAGAAGTGCATTACTGGATGTGATCATTGGAATCAGATGTTTGGTTTATGTACATAATCTATAAGATCAGTAGGCTAATGCAAAGTCAGTTACAGCACCATAACTCTATTGTGAGATTATGGAAGAATGCCCTTAATAATATCAGTCAGCCGCTGCAAAATCAGTTACAGCATTGTCATTACATTGGTAGTTACATAGGAAAGCCTTAATATGAAAGAGCACGCCCACCCCCAGGAAAAAAAGAAAGAGAGAAGAAACAGGAATAAAGGAGCACGCACTCACAGAAGCACAAACAACTCCAAGGCTTATGTTGAGAGGGGAAGAACCTTGAAAGAAAAGCATACATTTTTACGAGAGCAGGTAGGAAATTCAGCATTGTATGAATTTTGGACGGACTTCTATGGTATGTAGAAAAACATAATTAGCCTAAATGGACTTTCTATTTCATGCATGTTTTTGTGCATCGTTGCAATCAAATTGCACCATCTCATTTCTCTTGAAATGGAGGATGGGGGTGATTGATTATAGCAGCAAGTCCAAAAATGCTTGCCGAAAAAAAAAAAAAATCCTTTTTTTCAGGGAGCAGGTGGCCCACCAATCTGGAGGTGCACACCCATTTAGGAACATATGCAAAGGGGTAAAGAGTGAAGTCATGCGGAATCAGCATTATCCTTGAGACGAGTCATAAACAGTCAGTACATAGACGATTTAGTAGAGTAGCAATTACATCACCCTAGGTTAAGTTTTACACTAAGTTACTGGTTTGATTTTGAGGGGAAAATGAGGGTCCTCAGAAGAGCTAATAGCCTAATACAACAACCAAGTTTTGTTCCCAATAAGCAGGGAGTGAGTACCGAAATTGTTCTCTCCAATTTGATTGATTTATAGCTACTTCAACTATAAGATCAAATGCAACTAGATACTTCGTAATGGACATGTTTTTGGTCTACATCCCCCTGCTCAATATTTTCTGCTGGTCACATTATTCTTGTAAACAGAACTCTTTAGGTTTATACTAAGGCATGTAACAATAAAGTCGTTGATAGACTCCTATCACGTCTACATACCCTAGAAGGACCCAGAAGAATGCAGAAGAAAATTCAGTAGACATATTCAGTTACAGGCAGGGGTATTGTGGGAAATATGGTGAGATAGGATGCCTATAAATGTGAGAAAGGTCGGTCTGGGAAAGGGGGAGAAAGTTGAGGAGAAGAGAATGTGGAGAGACTAGCCCTCTCGAATGGCTATGTGTTTTTCTTTTTCAGTAGTGTAGTTCTTAGTTTCATCAATAAAATACAGCATTTCATTTCTATTCTAGTATTGTTCATCCACTGGAGCTGGGGTCCTATCAGTCATCCTTCCCTCAATTTGTGCTCAATCAATGCCACGTCCACTTGTTCCTATTCATGGCCACAAATCATGTTAATATCCTCGGCCTGAAAAATTGTTCCAAAGAACTGAAATTTAACCTTATAAGGATCGTCCTGTCAAGCTTTAATTCTATGCATCATCGCCTCTTCAAGTCCTTGTCAATAATCGAATGTAAATACCTAATAGTCACTCTAAGAGCTAATATAATAATATATTCCATCAGCCAAAAATCAAGAAATGGAATTCAGTATGGCCTACAATTATATTCATCCACAGCAGGAAAAAAAAAATAAAACAAGTGTCAAGAAAAAATACAGATTTGAAAAGGAGTAGGCTGGGGTTAAGGTAAACCCTAAACTAGGATCAATAAAATTTTGAACAGCATATTGAACCAACCTTGCGTTGATTACCCATACGAGTAGCGGCTAATGGAAGTTCTGCTATATCTTGTCCGAAAATCCGAATGATCCCGGCTGATACAACTTTTGAGCTGCAAGAATAATGAAGGAATCGTTAAATGAAAATAATAATGTAATCAAGAATTGAGAGCTACCATGATTGGGAAACCTGGTCCTTACTTTACCATCAATAACGCACAGTACACTCCACTAAAGTCTTGGCCTCTTACATTCCTTCTGCCCAATTGATTTTGGGGTGGGGGGGGGGGGTATATTATTAGGCAAGATATATTGATATATCCACATTCAAGAAAATAATAATGCCTAACAGAGTGCAAAAGGAGTTATGCTTACCCATAAACCATAGATGGAATGAAGTCCCGTCCAGTCTCTGTATCGACAATAGGATCAAAACATTCCTGAAAGTAAATAAACAATCTCTGTATTGTCAGCATCTCTTATAGACAGTTTGAAGCCAAATAAAGGAAGTTCCATTAAGATAAGAACACAATCAAATTATACAGCTAACAAGGCAAATTCTATCACGGCATGCAAAAATATGAGAGACTTGAACAAGGGGTAGAAGCAGTATCAAACTTCCAATAAGAGAAGACCATAAAGTTTATGAATACACCCATTTCCATGCCATTTTCCTTTTTCAATTTTTTTCTGCCTGTTCTCCATCCTGAAACACCAGTTGGTTGAATATGATAACTTAAAGCCCAACTGGGTCTAAACCAAAAATTCACCCAGCTTTGACGAGGAAACAATTCATAAACAATATAACTCAACCTTTAATCTTTAGAATATTACCAGTTTACTTTTGTATTACATGAAGATACGGCCTCTGAACAAGAATAGTGGTTTCCACCAGATATGAAGCCAAACGTTTTCTCTGTCGTGAGAAATTTTGTTTTTAGGCATCTGGGTTTCATTCATTGCTTTTAACAGAAAAATTACTTAAGCATATTACAGAAAAGAACTGATTATGAAAATACAGTACACTGGGTGCTAAGAATACGGCATTGAAGGACCCATGAGGAAGAACTTAGGAGGAGAGAAACATATTTGTATCAAGAACCACACATAACTCAAATATATTCAAACTATAAACAAACATGTTTGTGCTATAGTCAAGCTCTAAGCTGACATCTGAAGTTACAATAATTCTAATTGTGCAACAAGTGAACCACACAGGCACATCATATTTATTCTAACTCAAGGGAACTGATTAGAAAAATGAATATCAAAACATGGTCCAAGAATGCTTACGTGAAATATAGCAACAGCCTGTGAGAGGAGCACTCTAGTTTCATGAGAAGAAACTTTCGCACTCAAAAGCCTCCAGCTCACATCAAGATCGGTATCAGAATCCAAATCATTTTCCTTGTGCTTCTTCCTTATATCACCCAAAGAAGAGTCTGAGAGCTTCTCCGCCCCAGAACTCACCAAATTTTGCAATGCAACATAGATCCTCTTGCAGTCCACAGAACAGAACCATTTTCCTTTAGGAAGTTCCTGTTTTTTACAAGCGTGTCAAATTTAATTTCAGAAAGAGAGATGTAAGAATTATCGACGCTGTATACATATATGTGTATGCATATATACATGTATGTATATACATATATGTGTGTGTGTGTGTATATATATAACACAGTAGGAACAAACTAGTCCTATTATAGCATATATATACATACCTTTAGATCTGCTATCTTGCTTTTTTTCAGACAGCCCACATGATATTCTTTCTCACACTGGGAAGCAATGAAGAGATAATTGAATTATGGTAATCCATTCAAATCACTAAATTAATGCGGAAAAGATTAAGTTAAAAGCTGGAAGAATACCTGATCACAAAATATAACCGTGCGAGGACTAAAACCAGATTTGCCATAATCATAGCCTCTGCAAACAAAATAAGCTAGGATATTCAGAATGACTATATTAGTGAACATCTGATGGTGAAGATTTTTTTATACATGTTCATTACCGGCAGATTACACATGCAATAACTTCCAATTCTCCAGGATTCTTGACAATACGAATGCAACGATTTGTTATCTGCTTTATTGGATCTACACCTGACATTCTACCAGCTGCAACTGCATTAGCATTATGCTCAACAAATCTCTCCCTCTGAAACATGTTTCGGCAATATGTGCAGTACCATTTTCCTGGGGGGATACTTGACAGGGATGCACATTCTGCATGGCAAGATGAGAATACTGTTAAACTGAGCAGCTCACTCAGAGTATAACTTATTGTATCCCTAATAGGCAAGGTTCATGATAAGAAGAAATTTTCAGATGCAAATCATACATGCTATAGATAAAGTTAGGGCTTCAACTGTCATTCCGGTTTGAGCTGGAGACATTATTAAACTAACCCCATGGAAAAATGGCCAAGTTTGATCCTTTTCAGGCACATTATATTCTTGCACATGACTCTCAATGAGCTCAACAAGCAATCAAGTTAGAAATATGATAGATATAAAAGTATAGCAATTGAAGGTGCAGCAGATACATATCAAGAAAAGATTCCTCGAGAGGAATTGAGATAAAAGAAACAGGCTCCTGATTTTAAATCAAAAATCTCATAGATGAGAACTCCAATTAAAACATTCATTAAGTTAACCTATCATTAACATATATTGGTAACAGTGGTAGTAGAAGGACAAGGTTAAAACCAGCCTTTACATCAAAATTTACAGAAGGGAAAAAACATTTCATTAAGTTAACTTGTCATTCATTATATTGATAATAGTGGCACGGACAAGGATAAAACTAGCCTTCTTCCAAATAAGTGGAGGAATAAGATGCCCAGCCACAAAACGACCTCACTAATCATACAACCATAACATAATACAAAAAAGTTTGTGCGCTAAACTTAAAGGGGGCCATTTCAACCTACCAATAGATTTGACAAATCATAACAGACTTTAAATTAAGCCCTTGGTTGAGCCTCATTCTTTTGGAAAAATTCAGTTTTCAATAGTATTTTAACATCATTTCAACCACACATTCTTCAATAAAATAATAAAAACATTTCATTAAGTTAACTTGTCATTCATTATATTGATAATAGTGGCACGGACAAGGATAAAACTAGCCTTCTTCCAAATAAGTGGAGGAATAAGATGCCCAGCCACAAAACGACCTCACTAATCATACAACCATAACATAATACAAAAAAGTTTGTGCGCTAAACTTAAAGGGGGCCATTTCAACCTACCAATAGATTTGACAAATCATAACAGACTTTAAATTAAGCCCTTGTTTGAGCCTCATTCTTTTGGAAAAATTCAGTTTTCAATAGTATTTTAACATCATTTCAACCACACATTCTTCAATAAAATAATATTACACGCAAATCCAAAATTTTTCTTTATTTTTTAACTACACATTTCCCATCAATACACTATTCAAAAATTCATTCTTCCCAAAAAAAGGGGGCTCAAACAAGGGCTAATTTAATCTAGCAGTGTTGATCTAATTTTAACATAACAAAATAATTTAAAGAAAAAAAAAATCCCCTTCTTGGTTTAAATAGAAATCAGATTTTTAGTAAAATTTGATAAAAGTTGATGAAATGTGTGACTGAAAAGTTGTGGGTCGTATGAAATGTGCGATTAAAATTAATTATTGACTTTAATCTAACTTTTTAGTTGAACCAAACAGGGACTATCTATCTTCTTCACCCCACCACCACCTCACTGTCACATCCGCCACACCACAGCCTTAATCAGGGGGGAATTTCTCCCATGTTCACCCCCCCCCCCCCCCCCCCCCCCCCACAAAAAAAAATAATAATAATAATAATTAATAACATTAATCTATACTATTAGATCATTTTAAAATTAAGGGCAATGATTATTTGTCAAATCTATTGGTAGGTTGAACGCTTCACAAATGTAAATACATACATATAGAAAGATATATACACATACATAAGCACCTACATATATATACATATTTCTTTACGAAATAGGCATCCAAACCCACCTCTCTCATGCGCCAAAAGGGAGAAGGTATACTACAACTTCTCAATTCAGTGTTTTCATCTAACAGATGAAAGCAGGATGCAGATTTCCCTCTAACAGCGGTTCTTACAGATATGACTGCTCCTCTCATCCCCTAAGATGTATGTTGGTATGTGTATAATCCCCCCACCCCCAAACAGAAAAGATAGGTAAGGGAGAATCTGAAGGAATCTCCAAAAGATTTAAAAAATAATAATAATAATAATAATAATAATAATAATAATGGATAAGGTTCAAAGGAACTAAGAGTTGGAACTGTTGGGCACGTGATCAAGACAAGATGGATCGAACTAAAATGGATTCTCTTTTCTTGGTTATTCCCTCACATGCTATTCTTGGCAGTAAAAACTACTCTTGAATAAGCATTCACCTTTAAGATAGCGCACAAGGTATTTGATAGAGGAAGAACAAAACATATCTGCATCAATCAATGGAGAAATTAATAGTTCACCTTTGTGAAAGGCCCTTGGACATCCATCACAAAGCACAAGTTTTCCACCATCTGCACAAATGATGCACAAGTCATCACTGTCTTTAGCAGAATACCTGCGATCTTTCAATAGTGATATGGCATATTCATGGAGAGACACCCCATTGGATGTGTAGATGTACATATAGCTGCAGAAAATAAAACAGGAAACATGACTTTAGATAATAAAAAAGTTACATATTTTCAAACCTTCAAGTAGAAGAAAAGTAGAGAAAGAAGACTAACGGCTTTTTGCGTGATGCCCAACCAGCATGAGCTTCAAACTGAGATGGGCTTATCTGCATAATAGGCAAAAAGAATCAGCACATCAGCTAAAACATTCAGGATATCCAAACTCAACCAGTAAATTATATTACCAGAATATTGCAGCAACGACAAATTATTCCTGACCCCATTTTATAACCATCACGTAATTTCTGTAAATGGCAAAGCAGAAAATTAAAATATTGAAATAGAAAAACCGAATATAGTTCCTGTGGCATTAGTCTGGACCACCTTTCCATGTGAATAATAAGCAACTTCAGTTCCATCAGGCAATCCACCATCCTCGAAAACAATTTTGTGCATTGACTGATCTCTGCGAATAATGGCATTATAAGACCAATATCATTTTCTCATAATCTAGAGTAAAGAATGTGAACATTATCTGCAAGTTAATTTATGACAAAGAAAGCAACAGAGTAGATTGAACAAACTTTTTTGTTATCTTCCATGAACTTTTTTGTGCAGAGAGAGATGAAGTTGCACTTTTCAAGGACATTGAAACTGGAGAGAAATTTGATGACCTAAAACACAGAAATGGAATATGTAACAAAAATTAAAATATAGTGTTGGGAGTGCTCAAATGGAAATTCATCCAGAACAGATATATAGACCAACTTCTTCAAGATCTTCTTGTGAGATTTATGTTTCATGGAGCTCTGCAAGGAACCAAAACCAATACCACTTGCATTCGGGATGGAAGTCGATTTCAATAAATTCACCGAAGAACTTCCGGTTGCTGACCTTGGAGACCTTATTATTGCACAAATAAACATATTAGAGAAGAGAAACTAAACATGTTAGAGAACTGGAAGGGATTCTAGAGTTAAATTTATTAGAATGTTTCATCGTGAATAAAGTAAAGGAAAGAAAATCGTGAGTTAAAGAAGTTAAGCAGAATCACCCACTTCTCTGTTATGGTCAACTGACTCTTGTTTCGTGATGAAATGCGCGTTGAAGATCGTCCAGGTGATGTTCCATTCAATTTCAATTCTAAATGCCTAACAAAAGGAAAGCAGCAAAATTTCAATGTCTTCGGTATCTCTTCCTGGTGGAAGAATAGAACAAAGCATCAAAATAGGAAACAAACAGGATATTAACTTTCTTTTCTTTCTTCCTCGATGACATTTCATCCGTGGAATATCATGCATTACACCAGTTTTGGGCAATGTTAAGCCTGGAAGTGGCTCCAAAGGCCTGAAAGACCCCAAATCAAATAATTATAGTAGAAACCAGAAAGGGAAAAAACATTATGAAAACAAAAGGAAGAAAATTCAGAAGAATGTAATTATAACATAATTAAAATTTATATACAACCTATAAGTTTATAACACTGGATGAGTGATTTACCAACATAATTATAATCTATAAACAGCCTTTATGTTGATAACACTGGGTAAGTGCTCTATTTTTATGGCAGTACCCCAATACAAGAAATTATGTAGTATGGACAAGCATATGACAGAGATTTAGCACATTATGATATAGAATTATTTTGGTCAAAGGTAGGTCTTTGTCAAGTTCTTAAAATTGGCGAACATTAAATGACTAGTGAGTAGAAAAATCTCTTGCAGATTCTAAAATACAATAAAATATATCAAGTTTAAAGCAAAGGTCCATATTTCCAGGCCCCTGATTTTCCCCAAGCACATCAAATTAAGATTTATTCGCCCTCACTCTTCTTTCACTACTATCTGGAGCACATCTTAAAATATATCCAGTTAGCATTAATGTTGCACACATAAGAGCCATTTGTGTCGCAAACAAAATTTACTCAAACCTTCATATCTTGCATCAAACTTCTATAATATTATAAAAGAATCTCAACATGTCAAAGAAAATCAGCACTCTGATAAGTTCATTAACGAAATAAGAGCTTGAGAAGTAGACAAGTGACATGTCACCAAAATTACTCTTAAAGGATACCTAGATTCAGCACATGTTGCATCAGCTTCTGATGGTGTGATACAGGCGCATGATTCACAAAGTTGGTCAACCTTTCCTGGTGGTATTGCAAGAAACGACCCTAGAAATCGAAGCCAACTATTAAATATGGTTGCATTGAATCATGTTAAGTTAAAAATGATAAAAACAAGCTCACCCATGCAGTTCCGACAAACAATAGATTCCCTTGCTCGCAATGGACCAATAAAGTTCTCAATCGTTTCTTCTAACGTCATTAAAGAAGCTTTCCTGCATTCCTTTACCACGTCAAGGAGGCTTTTCCCATTCTCAAAGCAAATATACTGCGATGCACGTCTGTATGATTTACAAGCATGTATCTCGAATTTACAAGGCGGAATCACCTAAATATTTGGACATAGAAAAACTTTTTACATATATCTTAAGTGAATGGAACATCAAAACTGATAAGTAGCTAATCACTGACAGTTTACCAAAGAAAAAATAAAAAAATTGGGAACTCACTCTGGAACCCTTGCACAAACTGCAGAAACACAAAATTCCAGATTCTTCTATGGTTCCCCGTAGCTGAAATCCCTATAAAGAAGATAGCTATGGTGAGACTTAAGCATAAGATGGACAAAGATAAATTAATGATAAGATTCACCGAATTGCGTTGGGAGCCAGGATTCGATCATCACAGTCACATTTTCTTTAATAAAAAGCTAGCATAATATACTATAGGACCATTTTCCCTGCAGTATTAGCAATAAAGTCCTCATAGTTCAAGATTTTAACATGGGGACAAAGCGTTTCTGAGGTAAATCATAGAATGAACTTCTCTCTCTTGGGATCACAATGATCTCTTTCCTGTCAACTCTCACTCCCCACAGGCATGCACAAATACACATTACTGAGTTCACAATTAAAAATGCTAAATCCTATCATCCAAAAACAATGTTGCGACCATAAAATGCATGCATCTGTACAACACATAAGACATGCTGTTAAGCAAAAAGAAATAACTGCGATTCAACACATCTAGAATGTACTTCTTAGGATCACAATATTTTCTTTCTTACCAACTCGCTTTCTTCCCACAGGCACACACAAAAAACATAACCCGGTTGACAATTATTGTGACAATAAAAAGGCATACATCCGTACAACACATCTAGAGTCTAGAGATGATGTAAAAAACATAGAATAAAAATGCATACATCCATACAACACATCTAGACATGCAGTGAAAAACATATCTAATAAGGAATAAATAAGTATGATATTGTCACTTTAAGTACCCTCTTGCCACCATTGTACAGAACTGGATACCCTTCCAGCAACCGCGTCTCAAAAAGCTCCCTGACTGTTGTTGGCAGGGCTTTTATCGGTACTTTCTTTGACGTCTTCATTTCTGTTGCCCGCATAGGAGTCCCTAGTGCGCTCACATCCCCATTCTCCAAACTCCCGGCTTCCAAAACCACTGTTTCCCTTAATTCTCCAGAACCTCCATTTTCAATTAACGAATTATCGGATTTAATTTTCAAGGCCGATCGCGTAGACCTTCTTGAAGCATCACTTTTCACTAATTCCACCGAGGGGTCACCTTTCACTTCAATCTCAATCATTTTGTTGTCACCCCCTTTAACCCCAGAAAGTCCTGAACCACCCTCCAGTATACCAGCATTTACCGCATCTCCACCATCCAAACTGCCCTCCTGGCCCGGAACCAGAACTCCCGCACTGAAATTTTCAGCTCCACCAGCTTCTGACCGAATTCCCAAACAGCCCCGGAGTTCATCGGTAGCCCCATTGCTGCCCTCGTTCTCACTTCCATCAGTCTTCAATCTCTTAATCCTCCTATAAACAACAAATCCCTTGGGCTCAGAAGGCCTAAACCTAGGCACGTAGCAACTATCCATTACCTCCGAACCATTGGATTCGGGCCGGGCTTCATTCGGCAGTTGAGAATCCGGATCTTCGGATTTGAAATCGGGTCCGGATTCTTCTAGTTTTCCCGGGAACTCCTTTTCGAAACCTAATTTGGGCTTCATTGCCACCTATTCTTTTTCCTTAGTTTTTTTAATTAATTTTACTGTTGCTGTCACATAGGTACGAAACGCAGGAATAGATTTATGGATTTATATACCTGTAAAGGATATAGAATTGAAGTGCGTATGGGAAAGATCCTGTGAGTAGAGAGAGAGAGAGAAGGGGCGGGGGGGGAGAGAGACTCTGGACCTTAACCGAAAGAGGAGATGGATGTGATGTTTTTTATTTTATTTTATTTTTCTATGTAACTTTTTTAAAATAAGTTTTTTTTTTCTTTTTATTTTGAAAATTTTTATTTTTTAAATAAAATTTTTTTAAGGAATGTTTTTTAAATAATTTTTCATTTTATTTTATTTTTCTAAGCAATTTTTTTAAAATAAGTTATAAATTTTTTTTAAAAAATAACTTATTATTATTATTATTATTATTATTATTTTAAGTGACGTTTTTTAAATAAGTTTTAATTTATTTTATTTTTTTAGAATAATTTTTGTTTTATATATATAAGTAATGCTACTGTTTTACCCATTTTAAAATTGGTAAAAATAGTGAAAAGAAGTTGAGTGACTATAATGAAATGTTATACGAAATTAAATGACCTTAGTGAAACTTTATATAAAATTAGTTGGTCATGATGAAATAAAATCAAATTAGATGTCCATGATGACATTAAATATAAAATTGACTGATCATTGATGAATTTAAACCTTTTATTAGAGAAATTTTTTTATCACAGTTTAAAAAAAAAAAAAAGATTGGAACATCCCTTCAAGCCGAATCGAAAGTCTTCTTCTTTCTTTTTTTTCTTTCTTTTAAATGCCTAAAAACGTTAGAAATTAAAAGGTTGAAGTTGAAATCCTCTTGAAAGTTGGAACCAATTATGATTAGATATAAGTAATAAAAAAAAAATTATGATCGTGGGTGTTTAGATCAACTTACGCGCATTTCGACTAATTTCATGAGGCCCTAAAGCTTACGATCGGATACTCACCTCAGTAACCTTGAAAGAACTCGAATTGATAACTATTGAATAGCAAACTAAAAGTTTGACAACTGAACTATCCTTTAGAATTAATATAAGTAAGATTTGATTGTAAAAATGGAAAAATAAATTTCATATACAATTTATTTAAAGTAAATAACAATTGAAATTAGACTTCAAAACTTTCAAAAATAGAGAGAGTTAAACCAACTCTCAATTTGTAATTTATCAAGATTATATTTGAATAAAATTGTATGTTGCAATATTTTCAATACTTAAAGAAATTATTTATATTGGAGTATTTTCAAGATACTCAATTTATAGTGTGCACGTGTGTGAGTGTGTGTATATATAAACAATTTTTACTCATCATTTTAATTTTTTATTAAATATTTATTGAATTTGCATCATTTTTTTTATTTGCTAATGACCAATCAACTTAAGCCCTTGTCTGGATTTCATTTTTTTTT
>NC_036247.1:5962322-5996950 GCF_002742605.1 Olea europaea var. sylvestris
GGGGGGGACCAATTGATTTTGGTTGGTTTTCTGAGTTGTGCAAAATTTTTGTATGCAAGTTCTATAGCTGTAGCTTTTACAAGCATTCAAGTCCTTTCATTATTCTAAGCCTTTTTCAAGAAGAAACAAACATATCCCACTAACATTCAATCCCCATCTTTGTCTTCAATTGTGCCTATGAAAAATATTTAATGTTAAAAAGTAAATTTAAAAGTGTGGTTAATTAAGTAATTCCATTTAGGGTTATTTAAGCAAATAATAAAATGGTGGTGTAACAAGTAAATTTTGTGCTGGTAATATAATTACCCTTTCATAAAAGTAGTCTCGAAAACATAAATTATAGTGAAACGTAAGATAAACTCGTTTTGAAAACAAAATATTACCTATATTCAATTAGTTCTATTAGTAGCAAAATAAATAAAACTGTCCTTTCTATTGTTTATGACAAAGATTAGATAAAGATTAACAAAGTGGACAGCTATAATTGTCAAAGAATTACTATTCACTTCCTGTCGATCAAGTTTTATTCACTTGTGTGAAATTCGTGCACCCACCAACTTTTAGCCTCGTTTTTTCTCATTCTTGACTATCACTTTTTCTACTATACTCATTCGCAACCATATATTTTTCATTAAAATAATATTACATGTAAGTAAAAAAAATAAAATTCCTTGTATTTAATCATAAATTTTCCATCAATTTACTATTCCATAATGCATCACAAAAAATTAATGGGGCTCACACATGGCCTTACTCAAACATATGTCTATCTCAAATGTAAAGGTATTTCTAGAAATACAACATATTTTGACGATTTAATAGTCGTAATTTCATTATTTTTTACTTCTGCCTAACTCGTTCAAAACAATAATTATCACTTATTGTTGTCCTGTGGCGAGATAAGTAAGACGGTGCTTTTCTCTTATTTACATCAAAAACGAGATTTTTTTCTAAATCATGGTTGGCATCTATGGATGTCTGACAATTATTATTAGGAGTGGGCGCGGTCTGACTCCAAAGGGAATCGAATCATATTGAATAGCAATGGAAATTTTAAAATGGAACCATTGGTTCCATAGTTAGCTATGGAATCCGTTCCGGTTCGATCGGGTTCGATTCTTTACATTGAAAATATCAAAATAAAATGTTCACTAATAAAAAATCTAAAGATGTTATAAACGTGATACTTTTAAAAATATATAGAAGGACCAAACATACTATTCAAAGATTAAATTTAAAAAAAAAAATTCAAATAATATAAATTACTATCATCAAGCAATCATCAACTTACATAAACTGCAAGTATTCCAATATTTAAACAAACTTTCATCAAAATCAAAATCTTACATTGAATTGGACACCCTTTAAAAATTTATTGCAACTTCTGGTTTTGTCGATTATAATTTGTAGAAATCTAGATGAGAAGTTTCGATCGGATCAACAACTATGTAATCAAAGTGAAAACAATTAAAAATTTCGCATCTTTGAAATGAAATTATATATTGTATATAAATTTATTTAGGTATAGATTTATCAAATATTCTAATTTGGCTTAAGAATCAATTAATCAAAGAATTATAAGAATAGTGAATGAAATAATCAAAGAGAAGAAGGAAAGTGTTCGAGTCTAAAATGAAGAAGGAATCTGATTATTTTTATGAAAATGATTGGAGATTGAGTAATATATTTTACCAAAAAAATAAAAAATTCTATGAGAACCGTCCGGTTCCCATACAGAAATCGAGAATAGAACCGGAACCAGTTGATTCTTAATAATTTGTCCCAAAATCAAATTGTTTTTAAAAGATCTGGAACCGAACCGACCAGTTCTAAATAGTTCCGATTTCGGGAAAAAATGCCCACTCCTAATTATTATTCACTTGCACCCAATGCGTTCACCTTAATTTCATATTGTTACAATTTTATAAAATATTGAAAGGAAAAAAAATGTAATTAGAATTTAATTTTCATAATTACATTATTTTTTATTTGTACTTAACGCATCAAGACATTTATCACTTGTTGTCATAATTTATAAGATAATAGGTTTCTCTTATTTAAGATAAAGATGAGATAAAGATTATCACAATTGACTGTTGTAGACGTTAAACAACTATTATTCACTTGTATCTAATGTGTTCATTGACAATTCCTATTTATAAAGAATTAAAAAATTAAAGTTAAAATTAAATATGTATAATTACATTATTTTCCACTTGTGCCTAACACATTAAGACAATATTTATCACTTATTGTTATTCGGTAACAAATAAGATGGTAATTTTCTCTTGCTTATAGTGAAGATGAGATAAAAATTATCACAGTTGACAACTGTAAAATGCCACATTCATCTTATTGCTAGAAAATTACTATTTTATAAAGAATTGAAGGAAATATTCAAATTAGAATTTAATAGTTGTAATTATATTATTTTTCACTTGTATCAAACGCATTAAGATATTAATTATCAGTTATTGTTATCTTGTAGCAAAATAAATAAGATTGTGCTTTTTTATTACAACAATGATGTGATAAAAATTGGGGTTAATAACACAAAATGTCCCTACGTCTACGTTTGACACTTGTTGCGGAAAACGTCCTTACATTTCATTTTTTTTTACATTTTCGCCCTTATTTCAACATTTCGTTGCGAAAAACGTCATTCCGTCCATCTGCCGTCTATTTTACATTTAAATGCACACCTTGCTCACTTTTAATTTCCAACAAACTCTGCTTCCTACAATAAAATACACACGTTAGTCTTCATACTCAGAACTCTTCACGTCTCGTGCCTGCTCATCTGATTTCAACGCTTTCACATGTCATCGACGATTTCAAAACGAAAGGTGGGCAGTTCTCTGCACGCAGTGGAGGAAACTAAGAGAAGGTACGTCGGTCGCAGTGAAATCGTTATTTTTGAAGTTACTGTTCAAAATTTCAAACATTGAATGATTGAGGCTTGGTTGCTATTTTTTATGGGCGTTCTCATTTTTTCTCGCAGGGTTTTCAATTGAAAGAAAAATGCCTCCTCCATTTATTAGAGGGCTCAACAATGCCCCACCCACATACGGTATGAACATTGGAGGGGGTTTACAACTGTTTTCCTTCCATTAATCTTAATTTCTGTGTGTAGTTCAAGTTTGGAACTTGATTAAAATCGAAAATGGGAAATAGGAAGAAAACCAGACGTTTTGGGAGAAATTTTTGGGGGTCTTAAAGTATGAATCAGAGATTATACGGTATTGGTTGGAAGCTTAAATTTTCGTGGTTTTAGTTGGGCTTTAAGCATTTATGCTGTGTAGTCCAAATTTGATCAGTGTGTATTTGTTCATTTCCATAGCATTTTTCACTCTTCATACCCTCATCTTTGTATTGTTTTGCATGCAGGTGCAAACTCAGGTTACTTCGCTATTGAATTGCTTCACGTAGGCCGCTTCTACAATAAGCCAAATAATATGTCATACGAAAATGGATTTGTGGTGTTCTTCGATTTCGTCTATGCCAAAATGTTTACGAAAGGTAATTTGACGAAGTTTTTAGATGACATCGACAATGATTCGATGTTGGAGTTTTACTATAGAAAACAAAAAAATGAGTTTAGGGAAGGGGTTGAATAGATTGGAGAGTGAGAATGCCACAATGGCTTTCACATATGCGAAAAATGTTGGACCTCGACCCGGCTGCGTATAGGTGGCTAGAACAAAATCGGCCTTCCATTGGAGTAAATCCTACTTTCGAGAGTAGAAGCAGTGTGACATGTTGCTGAACAATTTGTGTGAATCATTCAATGGCACAATTGTCACTGTAAGAGAGCAGCCCATTCTAACTATGCTTGAGGAGATTAGGGTATACTTGATGAAGAGAATTGTAGCCCGTAGGGAGGCAGCTGATAGATGGACATCAATAGTGGGCCCTAGAATCCAAAAAATTCTCGAAAAAAACAGTAAGCTGCCAAGGTTTGAATGGGTTGAATATACGGAGAATGAGAAGTTCTAAGTTCGGCACAATGCAGACCTTATAGTACATTCTGTTGACCTCAGTGCAAGGACTTGTACATGTCGTGAGTGGTAGTTATTGGGAATCCCTTGTTGCCACGTGATTGCCTTGTTGGTATCAAGAGGCCTTAATGTTATTGATTATGCACATGCCATCTACAAAAAGGACTATTATTTGATCATGTATACACCTTCAATTTCTCCAATCACAGGATCAGACTCATGGGCTAGTCTAGGTCTTAACCCACTCAGACCACCAGCATACACGAAGAAGGCCGGGAGGCCAAAAAAGAATAGAAGAAAACAACCGAATGAGGTAGAGTCTTCTAGTTAGGCAAAGAAGTCTAGAATGTCTTCACAAAATGAAACCCCTTCGAAGACAACTTCAGCAGGCATATTTGGTGCGAAGAAAAGAGCAAGCCAAACTCAAAGCTGTCGAAAATGTGGAGAATCAGGGCATCAATGTAGAATGCAGTTTGAGACTATCTTGAAGTAACTGTTGAATTGTAAATTTTTTTTGTTTGAACGCATGAATGCTATGTCAATGGACATCTCTATTTTGCCTACATTAGATACAAATTTGGTTGTAAATATTAACTTTGATATTAAGCCTTTTATTGTGCCATTACAGACCTGTTTGTTCAGTTTATTCTACTACTTTTTTAATTTGAAGTTTGACCAGTAAGTTGAGTTGGTGGGTTGATTAGTGCGTGAAATTGCTTGTTGAGTTTGTTGTGAGTTGCTGATGCTGTGAATGAAAGGGATTTCAAACAGAATATATAGGGATGATTTTCGCAAAAATATGAAACATAGGGACGTTGTCTGCAAATCGGTGACAAACGTAGGGACGTTTAATTCAATACAAAATGAAAAGTAGGGATGTTTCACATAATACAAAATGAAATGTAGGGACGTTATACTCAAACATTGTCAAACGTAGGGACATTCTGCGCAAACATTGTCCAAATTCGGGGAAAGCATTTTATGGTGCAGATTTCTGGGACTAAGCTTAGTGAGTTTTTGGTAATGGCGAATGATAGCTGGTATGAAAATCAAAATTTAATTTTCAAAAACGCATCAACCATGGTGACGATGAACATTCGATTTTCGAAATGCATCAGACATGGGTGATAATGAACACAGGATTTCTAAAAACGCATCAGCCACGTGATGATGAACAGTGAATTTTCAAAAATGCATCAGCCACGATGATGATGAACAGTTGGCTTCGGCACTATGGTTCGCGGAGAATAATTTTTTCTTGTTCTTATTTGGGAATAACCATTTTATGGTGGGAAGCAGAGTTTGTTGGAGTGTCTGAGCATTTTGCCCTTCAAGTTTGAAATTAAAAGTGAGTCAGGTTTGCATTTAATTGTGAAATAGACGACAGATGGACAAAATGATGTTTTTCGCAATGAAACGTTGAAATAAGGGTGAAAATACAAAAAAAGAAACGTAAGGACGTTTTCCGCAACAAGTGCCAAATGTAGAGACATTTTATGCTATTAACCCTAAAAATTATCATAGTTGACAAATTAAATGTCAAACAATTATTATTCACTTGTAATTTACCCGTTAACCTTATTGTTAGATAATTGTCATCCACTTGCACATACCCCTTAAATCTTACAACGTTTAGTCAAAAAACTAGTTGAATGCACGTGTTATGCACATGAGTTGCCCGTAAAAGAGCAGTTGATAACATAAATTTAACATAATATGTTTAAGAATATTTATTAATTTTCAAATATTAATGAATAAAAGGGGAGGGATAAGCACATTTTCAGGGTTGAGTATATTAATTTAAAAGGCCAAAAAAGAAAAAGAAAAAACACACAACCTAAAGAGGCAAGTATATCCATGAAATATATCTTTATAAATTCTATATGTTTGAATAAACTTATAATGTTTGCGTATGAAATTAATTATAATTATATTATTTGCTAATTACAATAAGACTTGAATATTTTAAAAATGCGGAAATCAAAAGAATGAACATACAGTCCAATCAATTGTAATCTACAATCTACTCATACATCCAATCTCACAATAGCGTTTAAATTTGCTTTTGAGCATGCTAGTAATGGACTACTAGCGAACAATAAGAATGACATACGCATCTTATATATTAGAACGATTGGGAGAGCACATTGTTTTTAAAGTATAATGTATAATTGTTTTTTTGGAGGTTTTTGCAAAGCCAAAATAACTTCTTGGATGGAAAAAGCCCATTTGATTAAAGTAAATTAAATAACGATTGTTTGGTTAAGGTCAAAACGTAATTATTAACCAAATATGGCGTTTGTGCACTGCTTAGATAAATTTAAATATCGAGCATATAAAAAAAAAAAAAAAAAAAAAAAAAGCATTTAACCGGAAGTTGAAATCTGTACTAATGCAACTTTTAAATTAACAAAATTATCCTAAGTAATTTACGAAAAACCAAATTAATCACAATTTATATCGATACAATATTACATTAATTTATATTACTTAAAGATTTTATTTTTAAATGTTTATGATATGTTTTATATTAGTTATTATTATTATTTATCATTTTAAGTAACTTTAAATAAATAAATAAATAAATAAATTTAATATAATATGATATGCATAAAATAATAATTTCGTGCTTATTTAATTAAAACATTAATTTCATTATATTTTATAAGATGTGAAATAAATATTGTTTATGGAGAATAGAAGATCTATAATAAATAGTTAAAATATCGTCAAATAAATTTGTAGCATATGTACAAATAATAAAACCAAAATATTTTGTTGTCAAACCATCAATTTAGCCCCTGTTTAGTAGCAATTTTTCATCAAAACAATCAATTTTTTTTACTGTTATTTCATTATTTCAACCATTATTTTTTATTTCTTCACTTATAGGTAGGATCTACTTTTCTCTCTAACGGTCAAGAAATCAATCATCATAATCATATCGAATAGTAATTTTCTTGCACTTTTGAATGACAACAGTCAATAATATTTTGATAATGGAACCTAATAATGCAAATGAGTGATATTTAAGTGTCGATCTAATAGATATATAACTAGCTAGACTAACGGTGATATATCTCATTGTAAAGTGTTCATCTCTAATTACAAATTGATGTATCTTTAAATCATTTTATTTTTATAACTACTTTACATGACATATATGTGCAATTTGTTGTTTGATATATAATACAATAAAAAATTACCGCATTAATGAATCAAATAATAAATGCCACATTTATGCTCAGGACAACTATTGATAATTTTCACTATTAATAACATTTTTCAATAAATTATCAACAAGCCTAGATATTGAGACAATTTTACGGACCGTCTATCTTGAATTGCATCCTATGCCGGATTTGAGGTGAGCAAGAGGTGATTGCCTCAGGCTCAAAATACTTTGTTTTTTCTTTTGATTTTTTTTTTCATTGAAAACACACAAAATAAAAATAAGAAAGTTTAGTTTGACGACGACAAAGGACTCATGCTGTAGTGATAAATATTTCAAAAGACATTGTTATATGCCAATCAAAGTTTACGTAAAAATTACATAATGTTCACATGACACTTTACCATTTAACAATTTAAAACACATTCAACTTTTTTCATCCAAGTAGCAAACTCCTATTTTAAGATGGTTTCATTATACATGGGTTTGAGTCCCGAGCCATCGGTAATCTTAACATTTGTTTGGTAGTTTAGAAGTTGATAAAATTTTTCAATTAAAGTCAATGGTTAATTTTAATACACATTTCATGATATTCATATCTTTTCAACTATTCATTTCATTAACCTTTATCAAATTACTAAAAATTAGGCCCCATTTGGTACACATTAATGTAAAAATGAGAATGAAAAATATAGTCGTTACGGGCCTCACACAAGAGATAGAAAGTCAAATATGGTGGTTTGGTGTGATGGATAACGGTCATATTTTTCATTTTAATGGGTAAATAATAGGAAACAAACATAGCTAATTTATAATTACACCAAATATTGGCTTCATTTATTTTTTTATCTTTTGGGAAATTTGCAAAATTAGTCATAATCTTTAATGCTTCTAGAAAATTCTTAACATTTAAATGGACTTCTCAATCTCCAACCTTTATGCATATAACATATTACATATTTCATCATTTTAGCATAATTCCGTGAATTTTAGTTTCCTCACACAAGATATACACGAGATTTTTTCCAAGGAGGGAAAATATTGTTTAACACTTAACCCAATTTTTTCAAAAATAATTTTCTGGTTCAATTTCATTATTTTTTTTCAAATATCTCTTTGTTATGGACTGATATTGTCGAAATTTAGTTAAATACACAACCGTTTTTCAAAGAAAAACGTGCAAAATGTTTGAAGAAGATGACTCTTTACTTCATGACAATTTGTTCATAACGTATGAAATTTTATTTTCGTTATTTTCACACACACACACATATGTGTGTGCGCGCGCGCGCATGAGTTACTATGATTTTCAGTTATCCTACCGCTTTTTGGAAAATCCTTGCGAAGAAAAAAAAACTTGAACAGTCACCACAACTTGACGGCCAACTTTTAGAGTTTGACTTGGTCTGAGAAATTCCACATTGCTTTCTTTAAGTCGAAATGATAATCTTTATGTTGAAAATTCAACACAACAGATATGCGTTATCCATCAAATTTCAAATGTACAGCATTAAAATGGATAAAAAATTTAGTTGTTCACCAAGTTGAGATATAAAATTTGTATTTAGCGAATCAACTTTCTAATGTAATTTTGTCACATTATATTAATTAAAAATGAACTAAAAGTTTCTTAACACTATCTAGAAAAATATCATTATCGTGATAACTACTCTTTTGTCGCAACCAAATTATACGTGTGTTTGTAAAAATTTTAACCGTGACAGGAAAACTGATCCAAAATATGTTTTACTTAATACTGAAATCCACTTATTATATAAATAACCGTACCTGGGCTCGAGGGACTATTACACTTTGCCACGAAGGCTCCATATGACCGACCCCCTGAAGCCCTTGCGATGAGGCTACGTAGATTATTGGAGTTTGCAACTTGAAGTGTCAAAGCTGTAATTACCGAGGCAGTTTCTTGTCAATGACAAAGCCCCGAAGTCTCCTTGCCAAAGTGACGAAGTTCAATAAAGATCAAAGTCGAAGCTCAAGTGATGACCCATACGTGAAGATCATGAATTTATGTATAATCCTTTTGCAGTGATTGGTGGATCATTTGTGACGAGTGGAATATCAAAATCTTGTCAGTTTAAGTTGTAGGGTGACTTCCATCTGTAGGAGCATTAAATGCACCACAAGCCGATAAGTTTGAATTAATGTCTAAGATTGGATGCTCCAGTTCAGGAGATGAAGCCACGTGTATATTCATCCATTGGATACCATTCCATGTGTTACACTATAAATACCCCTCTTTGTGTAATTGAAAAATAATGCAACTGCTACATTTTGTCTTCTCACTTGCTTATTCCACACTTTTGTTTGTTGGAGTTTAGAATATATTACTTTAATTGAATTGTTGGTGATTGATTGTTGCTATGCGATCGTTCTCGAAATATATTATCGGAGTCCGAACATATTTGTCTCATAATATTATGCTTCTCTCACATCAAAACCCAGAGTATTATCGAGCTAGCTTCCTATCCCTATATGTTGAAATTTGCTTATTTAAATACGAGTGGGCTTGGTACTTATTGTCCACGTTACTCTATTTTGAAAACGAGATCAACATACTAACACGCATTACTTGACGATTGATATAGTTTTAATAGTTAATTGAATCAAGCAATGCCTAACAAACGGAAGAATCCCAATTAATTGAGCTTTTCATACTAAGCCCTTGTTTGGGCGCACTTAAAATTGCAATTTCGACCGTTGATAACTAAAATTTGGATCGTTGCTTTTCACCAAGATAATATGGCTGTTGCAAAATTTCAGACATTGCAACTGCAATTTTGGACCATTTTATGTCAAAATGACGATTTTGCCCTTAGAATAAATTCATTTTGCATGCAAGACTAGACATTTTCGGTATTTCATTTATAACTTCATCAAATTTTGTTGCCAAACTGGGACCCATTATGCAGTGATTAATGGACAATTAATTGCTTATATAGGTCCCAGGCAGGCCCTAAATAACAATTTTAGAAAGTTGATATAAATGCCTCATTGCATGTATTAAAGTAATTAAATTTGTTGTTCTTTACATAAACGGCACATGTGAGATGGTGGACCCATGGAAACTATAAAACGAACTCCACGAAGAATTGCTTTAAATTTCTTAATTACATATGCACCTTGCAACTTTCAAAAACAATTCCTCATTATTGATCTTTCCACATGAGAGATTTTTGGGACAATGACCCTAAATTATTAGTTGTATAAAGTACTTTTAAAAGCAAATTAAATAATAATTTATAGATTAAAAGCCGAAGGGAGCCCTTTGAGGAATGCCTTTTCTTCTTCTTGCACTAGAAGGAGGTGGAGGAAGCGTGGGTGGGCATATACCTTGTTGTAAGCCTTCACGAAATTCTTCTTCTTGACTTGACGACGGCGTTACACTTCTTCTCGATATCCCTTCATCTCTTTCTCGTAATACTGCATCATTCTTGCCACCATCTAAGGCAAAGTTTGCATCCCCATTTCTCTTTATTCCTACAAGCTGAATTTTTCGAAATAAAAAATGCTAAAGAATTGACTTGTGACCTACTCAAGAAATTAAACACATTTTTATATGTATGGAAACTTTTATGGGAAAAATAACGGAAAACAGCATATTGATGATAATTATGTACACTAAATATTCAAAAGATGAATAATATTGTATACTAAACCCTCTTCGATTCACTAAAGATTTAGACTAAAGTATAAGAATAATTAATTTTAACCACATATTTTATGAGATCTACAAATTTTCAACCATACATTACATTAATTTTTATCAGAATCTACCAAAAATTTGATCTTTCTCTAAATCAAACGGGGGCTAAAACTCGTGAAAGGTGTGATCATATGGTTAAGTATATGAAGAAGATGATTATTGGTTGGTTCACACAACATTTTACACACACATTGGGTAGAACTCACGCTTAAGTCCTTAAATACTTGTCGGTCCACACCCCAAGCGTTTTTGGGCAATCGACAGGCTACATGATATGACTAATGTGATTGAGGTCCAAATTGCTAACCTTACATCCCAGAGAACAGAAACGAAAAGTATCCAAATTGCTAACCTTACATCCCAGAGAACAGAAACGAAAAGTATCCAAGAGGCTCCTACTACAGATTTCACAAATGTGAGAAATTCCTTTGCCAGTTTTAGGCTGAGGCCTTTCATTCAGAAACAAAACCCTTGCACTGTTAATCACATATGTTTGCACTCCACTAATGTCCAATACCTTTTCAATCTCCGAAACCCTCACCACATCATGATATGAGGATCTCCTTATCTACATTTAATATTGAATGGTCAAATTTCTTGTAACGTAATTTATGATAATTAATGCTTTTTAATACAAGATTAAAGAGTAGTATGAAGATCGGAAGAAGAAAGAAAACCATACCTGAATGACTCGATGATCTTTGTGTTTTGTTGAACGGCAGTAGAAGCAAAATGCATCGACATTACAGTCTAAGCAATACATATTGCATTCACTCCTTGCGGCCGCACCGTGAGTCGGGCAGACGGTGAAGAAATCTGTGTTCAGCAGTGGTTCTAGCCATGGAGGGACCAGCATTTTGCCCTTCACTTTCACCCAACAATGCAAAATATATATACTAATGAATATTTTGCTATATGATTATTGAATTCTTCAATGATAATGAAGAATCCGCAGAAGAATTCTGAGAAGAAATTTGCAGAGAGAGAGAGAGAAGGGGGGCTAACCTAAACAAGCAGCAACTTAGAATTCAACAAGAAAACTACACCCAGACTTGCAGGTAGGGGCAAAGGCCTAATAAACAAAAATTGACTAATGACTAATGAGCAGTCGAGATCAAAGGTGGTGGCTCAAGATTAGTATCAGCCGTCGGATCTGAACGGGGTGGGGTGGGGTGGGAATGGGGGTTACGCTTACTTTTGGATCTTCTTTGCGTCTCTACATGACCATAACGTAAGGGTCGGCCACTAGGCTACGTTAATGAAAGAATTCTAGGTTGAATCAAAACGACGACGTTCGGAATGTCGTATGTGCTTTTCTTATGCAGTGTTATCCATTACTTTCTTAATAGCTAACGAAATGGGTCCCGCGATGTGGTGTTTTTCGTCGTTGATGTGAAACGAGGAGGAAGTTTCTAAGCGAAAATATAGTTCTAAGATGATCCCCCGGTCTATTACGCAGTATTGTAATTGGGACTTCAACTTATGTTTTTGTGCCATTTGGACCTATCATTTTTCAATTATACAGGGTTTGAATCTGTGTATATGGTTTTTTCGACGTTAAAATGTGTCAGTTAAATTTTTCTGTGAATCAATGTAAAATTAAATTAAAATAAAAGGAATAATAAATAAATAAATTATAAGAAAAAAATATAAAAAATCGAACAACGGTTATCGATATCGGAAGAGGCCCAATCGAAAGATTCAAAACACGAGTTGCGAGGGGAGGGGGTTGGAACAAGGTTAGGATATGTTGTCGGGGTAAGGGAGGAGGTACACACAATAGAAGATGGGAGAAGGTCGGGAAAAAGAGGAAAAAAAATAAAATGTAAAATATAAAACGTTGGAGGTAAAATAGAAGGGAATAGCATACCACATTGGAATTAAGATTTTGAATATTAGTTTATATTACAAGAACGAGTTTTAGTTGATATCTATTCACAATGCTGCCAGCATAATTAAGTTTGGTGCAAATTGGAGTTAACCTAGTGATGACCATTGGGGTTCACAATATTTATTCTTAAAGGGGACAATTGGGACCATCGACCGTATCTAGAAAGATAATCCATGGCGATTTCAAAGCGGACACTCCATATTTGGTTTAAAAATTAAATTTTCAGCAATTCTTTTTAAAAGTTGATGAAACATGGTTGAAAAATTGATAAAAGCTGTTGATCTCATTAATATGTGATTAAAAATAAATTTCAAATTATGTAAACTAAAAACAATTTAATGGTAAATTTGGATCAGTATCCTAGATAGGTGACCTTTGTTGCATTTGAGAGGGGATATCCATCTAGGATCAGTATGAAATTAGCATGATTTGAATTTCCATTTTTGTTAAATATTATGTAGTTTACAAAGCAAATCGTTAGTGCTTACGCGAATTTTTTTTGAATAATATTATCTATTAATAGAGAATCAGAGATGTATCATCCTTTAGGTATAAACGGGTCTCAAATTCATTATTTTATACCGTAGATACCTCTAGCTTTCTGTTCGACTTCCTGATCTACTTCCTACTCCCTACATCCCAATCTGCTATTTCTTACAATCTCCTGATCTTATGTTGAATGTATCTTCAAGTGGAACACTAAAAATCGCCTATTTTTGTGTTTGTAATTACACTTCAATCCACCTCTCTCATTTCTTTCTCAACAGATCAAGGAAATACAGTGTTTTGAGTTATGAAGATTGATGTTTTCCCAAAGCCTAGTTGTCGGATCACAAGATGTTATGGATGTGAATTACCAATGATTTTCGCCTTGGATCTCTTGATCAAAGATGTGTAGATGTTATGCAATGAAAGAATAATGTGGCAACTCTATTTCTCACGTCCCAAACTTTGGTAATTATACTTTGGGGGTAAATATGTGTCTTAGGCCATGTAAAATTCTCCAAAACGCGACCTACAGCATAGCACTGTCGCTCGATTGACAAGTCGGCTAAAAGCAAGGGACGTGGGGACGAAGAGCAAGCAATGAGCTCTCTGCTTTTTACCGTCGAGCGATGGTCAGGCGAGCAGCTTGAGAAATCCCCGCACGTCTTCTACCTTGTTCCAAGTGCAAACCCTAGCCTAACCAACTATACACAATTGCAATGCAAGTCCCTGACTTTTACAACAATGTTCAACATTTTGTTCACAAAATCGCCAATTACAATATTAGACCTAACACTCCCAATATACAATGACATGTCATCTCTTATTACGTCGATAATGTGCATCCCGTTATGGATGATGTAGCTTTTCAATCTGGCTAAGTGTTCTATAGTAGAGTTGCCTCTACACCTATCGAGAGAAGTGTTTGAACCAATATTTCCAAATGGATGCAATGCTGTATTAGCATATCTAATACAAATTTTAAATGTGAAAAATTGTCCAAGGATATTTCTACATTTAGCGCATCTACTTAAATTGTGGGATATTTATTGTGCCCGAAGATCTCAAATTGCAATTGCGAATGGGTTAATGGGTTAAGTATAATTGCAGTCATTGACACTCTTATTGGAACAACAATCCAATATTAAGTAAGAGTGTACATTTCATGTATAAATCTTACATGGAGCTATTACTCACGCATTTTTACCGAGTGAGTACTAATCAAATGCAGAAGGTCAACAAATGCCTCTTTTCTAAAGTGTTTATCATGAAGCTCGTATTTAAGTAATGTTCTCCAAAAATTCATTTTTCTTCACATTTATTTTTAATCACACAGTCTTCCGCTTAAATAATTTTATACGTAAACTACAAAATTTTATTCTACATTTTAACCCCATATTCTTTATAAAAAATAAAAAAAATATAAATAAAATTCATTTTACAAAATCTACTCTCAAAAAATGGGCTCAAACAGAGCCAAATAAGGATTGCTTCTCAACATCTTGTTAGATGGTGTTCGGTGAAACCCAAAAAAGGAAAAAGTAGAGTTATTTATTTATCCCTAAATTTTAGATGGTCCTCATATCTTTTACACTGAATAAAAACTTATTACTATTGACGTGACAAGATAACCTTACTGATGGTTCTCTAAAAGACTAAAACGATCATATATTTAGAGAATCATAACTAACGTTTTCTTACTAAGTCAACAGTGAGAATTTATTATCATGCTCACTAGATGCAAGAGATCAATTCTAAAAGTTCAGATAATACATTTTTTTTTCTTTTTTACGTTTAAGTAAAATTATTAATTTTTTATTTTATAATTTCTTGTTACTTGTAAGTAAAGTTTTTAAGTTTTGTCAAACGTGCTCTAAGTAGAACAATTTAAGATGATCCAAATGGATGCAATGCTGTATTAGCATATCTAATACAAATTTTAAATGTGAAAAATTGTCCAAGGATATTTCTACATTTAGCGCATCTACTTAAATTGTGGGATATTTATTGTGCCCGAAGATCTCAAATTGCAATTGCGAATGGGTTAATGGGTTAAGTATAGTTGCAGTCATTGACACTCTTATTGGAACAACAATCCAATATTAAGTAAGAGTGTACATTTCATGTATAAATCTTACATGGAGCTATTACTCACGCATTTTTACCGAGTGAGTACTAATCAAATGCAGAAGGTCAACAAATGCCTCTTTTCTAAAGTGTTTATCATGAAGCTCGTATTTAAGTAATGTTCTCCAAAAATTCATTTTTCTTCACATTTATTTTTAATCACACAGTCTTCCGCTTAAATAATTTTATACGTAATACACAAAATTTTATTCTACATTTTAACCCCATATTCTTTAAAAAAAATAAAAAATAAAAAAAATATAAATAAAATTCATTTTACAAAATCTACTCTCAAAAAATGGGCTCAAACAGAGCCAAATAAGGATTGCTTCTCAACATCTTGTTAGATGGTGTTCGGTGAAACCCAAAAAAGGAAAAAGTAGAGTTATTTATTTATCCCTAAATTTTAGATGGTCCTCATATCTTTTACACTGAATAAAAACTTATTACTATTGACGTGACAAGATAACCTTACTGATGGTTCTCTAAAAGACTAAAACGATCATATATTTAGAGAATCATAACTAACGTTTTCTTACTAAGTCAACAGTGAGAATTTATTATCATGCTCACTAGATGCAAGAGATCAATTCTAAAAGTTCAGATAATACATTTTTTTTTCTTTTTTACGTTTAAGTAAAATTATTAATTTTTTATTTTATAATTTCTTGTTACTTGTAAGTAAAGTTTTTAAGTTTTGTCAAACGTGCTCTAAGTAGAACAATTTAAGATGAAATAAAACCTTAAAAATTGGTGAGTTTGCGTAAATTCTTAACAAAAAGTACAATCTTTCCTTGATATAAGGAAAAAGAAGCTAAAGAAATGCAGGTGTAGGATGGTTAACGTGAAACATATGCAACCCATGGCTTAAAATGGTCAGATTCGAAAACTTATACCAAAACTAAGTAAAGAAGCAGAAGGGACCATTTAGGGTTACACAATTTTAGAGCTTAATTATGTTCAAGAATTCTTTCCTTCGCGTGATGATTCTACAGGACAAATTTAATTAAAAAATATGATACTATGTTGAAATAACTAAGAATCGGACAGTCATATAAAAAACTATGATTCGAACCGATTATAGTTTGATTTCTGTCATAAAGATGTAATCAATTCCGCGTATAAGTGCAAGATGAAAGTGATTCTCGGTCGAAGTTTGAAGTCGAACCAATCACATATAATTTGACTTTGAGAAGTAATTGGTTCTCTCTAAGAATAAAATCTAATATAACATGCATAGTTGGATTCTTCGAGGGATTAGAGTTTCAAAATCGGATATTGTTGAGTTGATTGGACTTTTAATTAGATATCGACTCGGACACTCAACCAAATAGATCAAGAATCGATATATATATAACATTGTTGCGTGTTTAACAAGGAGCAGGAGCAAGGCTGGCAAACTTTAGTCTTAAGTTATTGACCTCATGTTATCTTAACCCTAGTTAAGCTCACAGTATTGTATAATCAATCAGATTAATCAAGTGGTTGGCAGGCATCATGTGCACTTTGAATGCATCATGTACCGTGGGTTCATAGACAGACATCCCATATTTTTGGAACATCGTAGGGACACAAATTTGACATTTTATTAGGTTCTGTACAAAAATAAATATTCTAGTTTGCATCAAAGAGGGTACTTGACGTGAAATGCTGCTGATATTTCTTATAAAATATTAACATGTAGCCCTTGGTGTACCCTAAAAGCTGGGCAAATCTCCCGAACCGAACCGATCCGAATCCGACGGTTCTTGTCAAATTAAATACCCGAACGGGTATCTGAATTGAGAACCGACGGGTACGGTTTGATTCTCGGTTCTAGACCAAGAACCGAAAAATCGAATAAGAACCGAATCTTTCTAATTTTTTTTTTATATTAAGTAAATCAAATTATTTTAATTTTAATTTTTTCTAAACAAATTAACAAATTAATGACTTCTTGATCCAAATTTTTGGCCCAATAATTTGTTTCATTTCTAATTTTTTAATTTTTGGCCCAATTACCCATTTCATTGTTTCATTTCTTAGCCAAACAAGATCAAATCCACTAAATAACCCTAAACACCTACAATAAAGTGCATAACGTTGTCTCGACTCTCGCACTCACTCTCGCAGCCTCGCTAATATTCCAAAACCTATATAATCGTCGGCCGACACTCTGACCTCCGATCGAAGCCGTGACTTTCGCCGACCGAAACTTTGATCGTAGCGATCATTTGAACAAGGTAGTTTACTAGTCTCTGACATTCCAAAATCATTGAATGTATCATTAGTCGTATTTATATAACGTTGTTATAAATGTTAAAAAATTTAATTATAGTACAGAACCGAACAAAATCGAATCGAATGGAACCGAACCTGAACGGTTCCATTTACTAGATACCCTAAAAGTTTGGTTCGGTTCTGTTCTAAAGAGAACCGAACCAAACCGACCCGCGCCCACCCCTACCTAAAAGTTCAAAGAAAATTAAATTAAAGTTATTTTTAATCACATCTTTAGTGAGAATAATAAATTTTACCAATATTCAATCACATTTCATCAATTTTTATCAAAATATAATAAAATTATGATTTTTAGCTGAACCAAACATGGATATAATATTCTAATTAAAAATTGTATGTAGAGTGTTGGATATTTTAATGAAAGGGGTGTGATTTGCTATTTAAAAAATGAATATTTTGATTTATTAAAATATTTTTAATTTTAAACTCATAATTTTTTGACAAAATTTGTTTTGTGCTTTATACTGTAAGATACAGTATGGAAAGATTTTTGTAAGAGATTATTTACAGTAATTTTTTTTAATAAATTACTTAAAAAATGATGAATTCACATGCAAATTCTAAAAATATAATTTAAAAGAAAATAAAAAATATTATGTCTACAAATTACCGAGAAAACAAAAAAAAATTGTGAGTTCCGTACAAAAGTCTTTGTTTGATTCATGTTATTTTCAAAATATATTTTCTTTCACTTATTTTTAACTACTTATTCTTTAATAAGATAATATTATATATAAATCTAAAAAAAATTCTAATTTTTTGACCACACATTCTCCATAAAAATATTATGTCAAAATAAATTTTTAGACAAAAAATGGAGTTTAAACTGGTTCTAAATGTGTATATTAAAAGAAAATAAAAAAGGCTCGCAGTGAAATTCCTCTGCATTTCTTCTTTGCAATGGTAATGCAGTTATTCACCAATGATAACGCGCCACGCACGCGCAAGAGAAAAAGCAAGGCCAACTTGAGTTAATTGTTCTAATGATCAGTGAAATTAGGTTCATATTTTTGATTGGCCACTGAACTTTAAAATATCGAATTTTGATCATTGAACTTAGGTCAATATCTTCGATTACTCATTGAAATTTAAAATGTTGAGTTTTGACAACCGATATTTGAAAAATGTTGAACATTATTCACTGTAAATTCGATATTTTTCAAAATTCAATAATTATACTAGTTAGTAACGTACAACATATTTCAAAGTTCAGCGATCAAAACTCGACATTTTAAACTTCAGTAAGCAATTTAAGACATTAACCTAAGTTCAGTAAGCAATCGAAAATATTGATCTAAATTTAGTGATTAAAATTCGATATTTTAAACTAAAGTGACCAATCAAAGATATGGACCTAAATTCAGTGATCAAATTCGATATTTTTTAAAATTCAATGGCCAAAAATCAATATTTTAAAGTGAAAAGGCCGACATGAATCTTCATTGACCTTTGGAACAATTAATCGCAACCCTTACCAACATTACAAAACAAAAAATGAAAAGGAATAGCGTTTCAGTGAATCTCTCTATAGGTTTCGATTCTCTCCTTGATTGATCAATTAATTAAACGATCAACGAACAATACGTCTTCAAAGTCATGTTCAAGTCCTTCTGGTAACATTTCCTCTCAATTTTTAATTTTTCTTGTTTTAAGTTTGATTATTCTCTAATGAGCTTCTGATGTTCAATTTTTTATATATTTTTTGAAGAAAAGACTGATTCTTGATTGTTTTTCTTTTCTTATCTATCAATTACTTGTCGATTATTTATTGAAATTTGGTGCTTATAGAATTCGTGGATTACAAGTTCATTATTTGACCTTTTCTTTCAATTAACAAAAAATCTGCACTCTCTGAGTTGGACGTGCATCATCTTTCTTGTCAACCGCAGGTGTTCTATTATTTGTATATTCATTTGATTTCTCTAAGTATTAGTTTAATTAACAATCTTAGGGATGTGGGTTAGAAACCCAATTTCTGGGGAGATACCGGTTGTGATCCATGGATCTCCAAGCGGAGACCATATCCAAGCTCTATGATCAGTTTGTGCCCTTTAGGTCTGTCCCGGATAGTTGGTTCTGTCATTCCTTTTCTGATCAATTCTAAAACCTAGGACAGACAGATTTTGATTTTAATCTTGATGGATTATGATGATATCGAGAAAATTCTGAAGAAAATCAGGTTGTGTAGATGCAATTTCCATATGTCAGTTTTGACTTAGCTTTGTATAAACAAGGCTCAGTAAGCAATCGAAAATATTGATCTAAATTTAGTGATTAAAATTCGATATTTTAAACTAAAGTGACCAATCAAAGATATGGACCTAAATTCAGTGATCAAATTCGATATTTTTTAAAATTCAATGGCCAAAAATCAATATTTTAAAGTGAAAAGGCCGACATGAATCTTCATTGACCTTTGGAACAATTAATCGCAACCCTTACCAACATTACAAAACAAAAAATGAAAAGGAATAGCGTTTCAGTGAATCTCTCTATAGGTTTCGATTCTCTCCTTGATTGATCAATTAATTAAACGATCAACGAACAATACGTCTTCAAAGTCATGTTCAAGTCCTTCTGGTAACATTTCCTCTCAATTTTTAATTTTTCTTGTTTTAAGTTTGATTATTCTCTAATGAGCTTCTGATGTTCAATTTTTTATATATTTTTTGAAGAAAAGACTGATTCTTGATTGTTTTTCTTTTCTTATCTATCAATTACTTGTCGATTATTTATTGAAATTTGGTGCTTATAGAATTCGTGGATTACAAGTTCATTATTTGACCTTTTCTTTCAATTAACAAAAAATCTGCACTCTCTGAGTTGGACGTGCATCATCTTTCTTGTCAACCGCAGGTGTTCTATTATTTGTATATTCATTTGATTTCTCTAAGTATTAGTTTAATTAACAATCTTAGGGATGTGGGTTAGAAACCCAATTTCTGGGGAGATACCGGTTGTGATCCATGGATCTCCAAGCGGAGACCATATCCAAGCTCTATGATCAGTTTGTGCCCTTTAGGTCTGTCCCGGATAGTTGGTTCTGTCATTCCTTTTCTGATCAATTCTAAAACCTAGGACAGACAGATTTTGATTTTAATCTTGATGGATTATGATGATATCGAGAAAATTCTGAAGAAAATCAGGTTGTGTAGATGCAATTTCCATATGTCAGTTTTGACTTAGCTTTGTATAAACAAGGCTCTGGTGTACAAGAAAAATAAAACAGACTTACCATAATGAAGTCTATGATGGGGACTACAGGGAAATAGATAGCTGCAGTCTATTGTTTTGTTTCTTTAATATGCTGTACAGATTTTTTTTTTTTGCTTAACTTCCGTGTATAAATCAGGAGCAAATGTTTTGTACAATTCAATTCAATTAATATGAATTCCTTGGTATCCAACATAAAATACTCTTCTTTTATTAGATTACTAGTAAGGTTGTGTGATAGAATAGCAAGGCATGCATAGTCCGTTTTAGATCTTTATTCTACCCTCCAAATCATCGGCGTGGGACTATGTTTGAGTGACTTATTTTGGAGGAGTGGAAGCATATGATTGCAATTTTGAAACTAACCTGTTTGCAAGATTATGGAAACGGGCCACTTCAGAAGCATGCTTCAAAATGTAGCGTGTTATGATGTAACAGTTGGTCTGATTAGAGCACTGCAGGTAGTCTTGGGTGGTAAATGTTTTGTTGAGTTTGTTATGATCTGGTTAATTATGCCTGAAAAATGAAATTGACTATAGTGGAGATTATATAACATGGTGCCTTCAGATAATGGATGGTGGACTGGTTTGTTAATCATCATTGGCCTCATTTGGAAGAGTCATGGGAAAGTCTTTGTTCAATTTTGCCACAGTATTCGTTCCCGTGCATTTCATCTTGTTGTGATTCGTTCATTCATTCATTCTTTTATATTATTATTATTATTATTTATTTTTACTAAGAAATATACATGCTTCCTGTTTTATAAGGAAAGTGAATGAAATATGCTGATGTTAGCGTTGTTCTCATATCTAAGACACATAAGCTTCAGATTATGTGCATGTTATAGTGCTTTAATTGCATTTATCCACAGGGGTTCTCAGGAGCAACAAGCTCAGCCACATCCACAAGAAATTTCTACAGATTCGTGGTATCCACCATCTGTTGTCAGTTCAACCAGTTCTTCACGTCCCCCAACATCCAGTGTCACCTCTTCCAGCAACTTCAGTGTATCTAGGCCCCCAGATCGATCAAACTCTTTTTCAAATGTTTCTCCTGCAGAGGCTGCAGGTATCATCGCTCAGTTAAAAGATAAAAGGTAAAGTCTTGCTATCCCATTTCAAACCATTTACCTTTTTATTTTCACAACTTTGGTTTTATCATAAAACTAGATGATGATATAATTATTTCTTAATATTCAATTTACAGATTTCCATCTCTTTTTTCGCCACTTGTTGAAATTTTGTACCTTGAGTTATGCTATTTTCATTCAATCATTCAAATTAGTTGGGATGTTTGAAACTAAGATGCTCGGACTCGGGTACGGGTATCGGGTACGGGTATGTATCAAAGCGTGAGATCTTTTATTTTCTAAAATGTGGGATACGGGGACATGGCTAAAAAGAGTCCAAATTTAGGACACGGGTACGTGGGTACGTTTTTCAAACTTCAATTTTGTTTTTTAGATTTTTTTTTTATATTGTCGTATTTTTTTAGTTAAAAATGATGAATTGAAATTTTTTTTTTTTAAAAATGATTAATTTTATTGTTTGAATATTTTATTAAACTAGAATATGATTGGTGTAAAAATAATTATATTATTAGTCCACTCATATCCATTTCCCAAACTCCAATTAAATCCATGTATATCCAATATCAATATTATTAGCCCAATAAAAATGGCCCAACCTCAATTAAATCCATCCACATCCATATTATTAACCCAACCCACTTCCATATCATTAGCCCCAATCAAAATGGCCCAACTCCAATTAAACCCAAGTCTCTTCTTTCATTCCTGTCTCCGTCTCCCCATCTTCCATCTTCCTTCTTCTCCTTAACGATTCTAGGGTTCCACCGGAAGATAGCCAGCAGATTTTGGACCAAAGATCGCCGGCGGCGGGGCGCTAACCTGCTATTTCTTTACACATACCTTCCATCTCCATCCAATAAGGTAAATTTTCAATTTTTCTTAAGATTTTTTGCCGGGTCCGATTGAAATTGGAAGAATCGGACCCGTATTCCGTACCGGTACCTGTGTCGTGTCGTGTCGTGTCGACACGGGTACTCCGGCCGAAATGAAGAGTCCAAGCATCTGAGGTTTGAAACGAAATGATTACCTTTGCACTCCTACGGTGGGGTTGCTCATATGTTATGAACTGTGGGATAATTTAGATACTGATATAAATCATCTAAAATCCCTCAAATGGGATTGGTGTGGTCTGTTAAAGAAGGAGGGATTCATCAATGAGAAGAGATAATATATCGTAATCTCCAGCGACAAACTGAACCTTCTTCTGTTTCAGTGATTTAGAATATGCAGTCAATTATTTCTAATATAGTTATAGAAGAAAATCACATGCATATGTACTGTCCCCCACCCCCATCTAAAGAAAAAGTAAACCTGAAAAAGAATTAAATGAAGCCAAAGGTATAAATTAACATAGGTATTTAGGGATTGGTAATTAACTATGCTGTTAACCCTTGAATTTCTATTTTACACATTGTAGTTTTTGTCACAATCTTGTTTGTTGTTTGATATTATCAGTCTTGATGAGCTTCGGAAGCTTTTGTCTGACAAGGATGCATATCAAAACCTCTTTCATTTGCTTGAACCTGTCAAAACTCAAAATAGGGTGAGCTGCATTTGTGGGAATTATATTCTCTAATTGTACTTCCCTATTGTTTCTTTGTACCTTGTTTGCTCGAGGCTATGAAGATCTACAAATAGTGTTGAATAACTAGGAGCATTATTGTGTTTGTTTATAATTAAGTCGAGCTTATCTCAAAATAACTTTCATTTTATTGTATGACGAATCCGTTTGATGATATGCTGACAACAAATCAAACATACTTATATATGAATTTGCCTTTCAGACATATTTGTCTAACCTTATAATTTATTATTTTTTTCTTATTAATAAATAGAAAAAGTTATCCTCTATTTGGTTTGGATAAAAATAAGATTTTTAGTAGATTTTGATAAATTTGGTGAAACATGTGATAGAAAAGTTGATAAAAGTTATGATCTACTAAAATGTGAGGTTGACAATGAATTTGGAAAAAAAATTGAGTTTTAAGAAATAGAAGCCAAACAGGGGCTTAGTTAATTTTACTGGGGATAGCCACTCAAATCTTTTGACCAGTATGACTTAAACATCTTCGCTAACTTAATAATATTATGCCAAAAAAATTAAAAATCATTAGCTAAGTAATAAGAACTTAAATTAATAAATTGAAAATTTAAATCTGAATATAAATAGATATTGATAAATAAATCTGTATATTAACTATGATTATATATGCTACAATTGAAATATTTTTTTCTACAAATAATATTAATAAGTTTATCCCATCATACATTTTAATTTCATCAGTTAAATAATGAACTTCTTAAACTAATAACTGCTAAACCAATTGAATATATTGATTATTAATTAAATTTTCAGTAAAATTTTAAGTAGTAAGAAATTCCTGTTTTTTATTCACTGGGACACACATGTTTGCAGCTTGTATGCGATGCAAGGTATTGTCGTGGAATCTAGTAAATATATGAAGGAGATATAAAATGAGGAACTTTTCTTTATATTTTCTTTGATGAATAAATTATATGCTCCTTCAGAAGGTGGCGAAGATGTGTAACTAGAGTTGATGATGTAACGCCCCAAATTAAATAAAAATAACGTCACGTAAACATATAACATTAAACGGAATTAAACCGAAACACTTTGGAATAAAAGTTTATTTGTTTTATATGCTATATTTTTATTCTAAAATTTTCGGAGTGTTACAGATTATGTATCATATGTGTAAAATTTGGAAATACTGATGAAACTTTGTCAGCTGAAAGTCTTCACATCGATTATTGATCTTCATTGAATTTGGCCTTTTTTTCATGTTAGATGTATGTTAAAGTACCTTGTACAGGGAAAAAAATATTGTTTCTAGTTCTTACTGAAGAATAAAACAGTAGGACTTACATCCATTAATGGACCTCTTGTCCCTGTTTGCTTTAAATTTGGATTGCTTTAAATACACATGGGTACTTCGTGATTCTCATCCATTAAAGGACCTCATGTACCTGTTTGCTTATGTGTTGACATGAGTGGAGGCGGAGGTAGAAGTTTGCCTGCGTTGGTTGTGTATTTCTTATTAGTCCATGCTGTTAGTGGTTGCCTAAATTCATTTTTGCGTTACTCTTGACACATTCTCCATTTTTAAATTACTTAATAGGTGAGAGATGAACTTCGGAACGAGACACTGAAACTTACTAGTAAGTTTATAATTCACGTCATTTTCCAGTTCTCCGTACAACTGTAGCATATTGAATACGAATGATAACATTTTGTAGGAGCGAATCTGGAAAAAGAACCACGAATAATGGAGCTCAGGAATCAGGTGACAGTCTTCATCAGCATTCAATTTTCCCTAATTCCTGAACTCTTATCAAAATTTTTAAAACCTTCCACTCTTCTTTTGCGGGGGTGCAGTGCAAAATCATCCGCTCAACTGAGCTGGCTACTATCCAAGAAAAGTTGCACGACTTAGAGAGAGAAAAAGAGGAGATACTGAAATTTTATTCACCATCTTCCTTCCTCCATCGTCTTCAAGGTAAATTAGAAGTGTGAATTTTCTTAAACTCTGCTTTCTGATGATAAGGTGATGATGTTAGTTTAAATTGCATTTTCAGTTTGGAATTTCGTCCATATAGTAGTTTTGCATGCTGAGATTACTGATTTGCTTTTGGCATTTAATGAAAACGACTTTTTTTCCTTCCTGCTAAAAAGCAGCAAAAAAGATCATAGAGATCACGGACATGGCACCCGATCATTTGTCCATTGCTGGGGATATTTGTTTTTTGCACATACATACAAGGCTCACTCGTATTCCCGTTTAAGATAAGCAAAGATGCAAATCTTACCACCTGTCTAGTTCTGAAATGCTCCACTGACTTTCATTAGTCCTTCTCTAGCCTTCTGTTAGCCACTCAAGCACAATAAAACATTTATATAAGAAGTCCATTGAACACAGTATCTCCATAAACATTCTGGAACCTTTCATGATCTCACCTGACAATCAGTCTTTCATAAAACCTGCTATCTATTACCACTGTAAAGGTACATCGACTAATTATTTTTCCTTCATCAATCGTTGATCGGTATACTATGTTCGTGCAAGTGGCTGTACTAGCTATTCCTTGCTTAATTCTGTTGAAATTATTCTCCTTTCTCTGATAAATTATCCAAATGAGTTCTTCAGAAGCGGACCTGCTTTGTAAAATCTAGATTGCATAACCTCCAGCTATAACTCTTGGGTGGTTTTACTGGAAAGTTGAGATGCATAAACCTGCTATTCATCATATTTTTGTTACTACTTAGTCATTTGCTCGGAAAGGTTTCTTTGAACTAAGACTAGATAATTTTAATATAATTTGTTATTATTTCAGAGGCAATGAATGAAACAGAAGTGGTATCTGAGGCCCTCGACAGGCAGCTTCTCGATAGGGAGATTGATCTTACGTCTTTCATACCAAAATACAAGAAGTTGCACTATACTTACCATAAGCACGCACTTACCCATCTTGCTGCGAAAACATCGATGACAAACTAAGTAGTGATGCTGTAGTATGTTAGATGCTGCTTTCCCTTAAACTGGTAAACATTGTTACGGTAGGCAAGCTAGTCTTAGTTTTGCCAAGTTATTTCAAGTGTTTTTTTGCGTAGTTAGTTCGTTCTTTATTCTGTATACATGGTTTTTACAGGCTTATAGGGAACATGTCACCGATTTGCTATTACAGTGTAATTATAGATATCCAAATATGAGTTTACGATTCCCATAGTACATAAAATATATATCTAGCCTCGCATAAGATCATTATCAATATACGTGAATTCTCAATTCCTTTTTTTTTTTTTTTTTGTGTGTGTGTGTAATTTAGTCGACACTATGGCATCAAATCGATATGAAAAACGTGTCAATTAAAAATAGGAATTTATTTGAACACCGGAAGACTTATTGCAGCTGCTGCTAACATTCCACTTCAGATTAATACAACTCTTGCGGAGTCTTAATTGGCAAGAAAACACGAAATTTACGTACAGGATGCGATAAAATTCAAGTTTCTGGGTTATTCTTACAACTGAAACCAGCAATATTGTACTTGCGAATCCACTCTTGATAGATGAACCTTTTTGTTCCAACTCCATTATGTTATCTTTGCATCATAACAACGCCACTAGGGAAAAAGTAAGATGCCAAAAATTCCAGATTTCTAGATGTCATTAAGCAGTAAAGGTTCTCCACCCGCATGGTAAAATGCTAATTGTACACAATAATTTTATTACTCCAAGAAAATATTCCTAGCAGATCCCATATATATAGTACATGAAAGGTTGGTGTCTGAAGTTTTACGCTTAACAATTTAACAAAACAGAGGAATTATAGAATATGCCCCCCTCCACCTCTCTGAAGAGGTAAAAGTGAAGGAGGCAACCTGGATCATTTTGCCATCTGACTTTCCTCATTCAAGCGGTCAAGTTCTTTCTCCCACTTTAGTCCAAACATCTGACGGCCAAAGGGAACAATGAGGTTGTAACGGAACACCTACAAGAAATGTAACGCATGCTCCAAGTTAATGAAATACACAAAAATTCGAGCAATTAAGCTGTGGATTGGATAAATTATTATATCTTTTTAGGTAAAAGAGGAGAAAGTTTATGCAGTACAAAGGCCATGCTCTCAATTCATTTCATAACTGCTATCTATAAGATAACAGACTGACACAAAATTAACATAGGATGATAGGAACATGCTACAGAAATTATACTGTAATTGTTAATATATGATAAAATACAGTTTCCAACAACCCCAATTTACAAGACAATTTCGCATGTCAGATGCATCACACAATGCTTTGACATTTACTTTATCATATTAGAACCCTATTGGTTGGCCAGGATCAAAGCCAAGCCAAAAAACAGGGGGCCGATGTGGTGGCCCCCTATTGGAGGGGTGCCTGTTCAGGTTTGCTGATCATATTGTTTGAACGTTTCACCTGGAAAATGTTCAGAACACATTCATCTAAACCAATGTAAAAGAGGTTATAACAATTCTCTAACATGGATGACACAGATGCATAAACTGATTCCACAGTTCAATTGCATCGCATGCGATTCAACCTAGATGTTTCAACAAGTGTATGCTCCAGTAAAAGTAAAAAAAGGATTATCAGAGTACCTTATCATTGATGCCCTGCAGCTGGAATTTTAGAGCCTCTGAACACTCATCCCATTTAGAATCATCTTGATTGCCTTTATGTTTCCAGGCTTTCTTTAAGCCTACACGCCACTCTGCAATATTATTCCTTATCTCCTTATTGAGTTCAACCCACTCTGGAGCAAATCCATTTTTGTTGAGTATTCTATACAAAGTGTCGTCAGCTGGGTCAACATGAGGATTAATACTCAGGTCCAAGGGCTTTCCCTTGCCTGGCAAATTCTCGAATTGACCTTCTTCCATGGCATTCCACACACGTCTCTCGACAACATTTACAATGTCAGTTTCAGTCCTAACACCAAAGTTAAGATCATAATCCAACACATTAGGTAACAAACAAAAATTTAGATTGCATTCCAAGTTGTTCCTGGTCATTGAAGCCAAGCTACTTTCTAAACTAACAAGGGATACTTCAAATTCTGGTAATTTTAGCTCAAAACAATAAAAGAAAATCGAAAGGCCAATAGATTATTTCTGGAGAACACAAATATCTAGAACAGCTAGTCTGAGTAACAAGAGGACGATTAACATTTACAATAAATACAAATTTTCAGGCACATTCAAATGGGGATTCCTTGCGTAATTTGGATGTGTATTGTCACATGGGAGAAGAGAAAATCATATACGTTCAAATACATTATAGAGTGAATGAGAACGACGAGGAGTTTGGAACCGCTAATGAAAAATGCGCACACATTGCTAGAGTGAACCTTGGCATCCATCAAAGTCTCGGCGAGATAAATAACACTAATTGCTCAAGTCATTGATTGCATAGTGATTTAGTTAAATGGATTTTGACACTCTTAAGCTGCATTTGTCCCCTAGAATCCGCACCTTAACTGAAATTTCGAAAAAAAGAGAAAAAAGGAAGCTGTTCAATTTCGAACAGGATCGTTTCTAATTTCAATGAGAAGCCCCCAATTCCAAGACGTGAAACATGCTTCAAAAATTAAACCTCTTTATGTAAGTAAATCTTCTTTCACAATTCACAAACATCATTCCAACATCCCAAAAATAACGAGGGAAAAAAAAATTACTTATTGCTTATAGTAGTAAATACTATCTGCAAAGATTCACCTGACGTTATTGCGTTGGCCACGGAGTTCGGGAGGGAGCTTACTGTCGTTGACGGTGTCAATTACGCCGGAGAGACGGTCGGTCGTCACTTTTTTGGGCTTCGCCGAAGAAGAAGATGATGATGACGAAGAGGCCCATCTGGACAAACTAGGGCGAAAGATGGAGAAGGTTTCCGTTGCCTTTGATTTTTGAATGAACGGTGCAGATGAAGAAATGATCGCTTTCCTTCTTGCGAAGAAAGCAGACATGGCTATGGAAGTTGGGTCGTTTGACCCATTCAAGTTAAAGGGGCTGGGATTATGGCGGTGCTGTTTTAGAAGACTGACTATTATGACGTAAGTGACATGGAAATTTAGGGAAGTAGCACCAAATTGGTTTCACTTATTTTTAAATTTACTTATTTTATTAATCATAATTTTTAACTGTATATTCTTTATTTTCTAATGTTATTCTACTTTTTATCTAGTATGAAGAAAAAAAAGGAGAAACAAAACCAAAAATCATATACATACATTCACAAGAGAGTACATACTTTATACATTACACGAAGTATATATATTAGAGTTCGGGTTTTGAATCGCCGGTAATGGCTGGAGGGGGGGTTTTATTGCTGGTTGTCGTGTTGGTGGGCTCGGCAGCGAGTGGCATCGGAGGAGTTCAAAAAGTGATGAATTTGCAGAGGGCGTTCCCGGTAAACCAGATAGTGGAGCTGGAGGCGCTAAAGGCTCGGGACCGAGTGAGGCATGCTCGAATGTTACAGAGCTTCGCCGGAGGCATCGTTAATTTTTCGGTCTTCGGAACCTCTGATCCTTCTAATGCTGGGTAAATCAGATTCTACCAGACTCTGAAAATTCGTGCAATTTAAATTAATTTTTTATACTTGAAAAGGCTGGAAAATTATGTTTACTACTTGAAGTTATTTTGTAATTTCCCATGAAGATATTTTGATATCCAAATGTTGCTTAATTTGGATTTTGTTGTTCTGATTTTTAGATTTCTTTCGTCATGTAGTTTCTAGAAATCTAGTGTATTATACAATTTATGGGCATTATATCGTAAATTTTCGATTGTTCAAAATAGATACTGATTGTCGTCTCCTTAAGTACAAATAACTATTGTCGACTCTGTTTCAACTTGGACTCTCTCTTTTGTCTTGATTTCAGTTTACTGTTTTTTAATATGTAATGTTATAGTATTGGGTTGTTGACTGATATTTTCTATTTTGATTGAATATTCTCTATTGCTTGCAGACTTTATTATACCAAAGTTAAATTGGGATCTCCACCAAGAGAATTCAGTGTGCAAGTTGATACTGGTAGCGATATATTGTGGGTTGCATGCAGTTCCTGTAATAATTGCCCCAAGACAAGTGGACTTGGAGTAAATTTCTGCTCTTTATCCCCCCCCCCACCCCCCCCTTTCTTTTTATTGCTCGAGTTTGATGGTTCTTGAATTGCTTGTACTGGTATTGGGATGTGTTTGCAGATTGAACTCACTGTCTTTGATGCTGATAGCTCATCAACCGCTTCCCCTATTTCCTGCTCTGACAATCGATGTGCTGCTATAGTTCAAACTGCAAATGCTGAATGCTCTACACAAAGCAACCAATGTAGTTACTCATTTCAATATGAGGATGGAAGTGGTACATCTGGTTTTTATCTGTCAGACGTGCTTTATTTTGACACAATTTTGGGTGCCTCATTGATTGCCAATTCTTCAGCTCCTATTGTTTTTGGGTGAGAATTTTATTATGACTTCCTATATGATTGTGCATTCTAGTTGTATGGGAATATGCAATTTGGTATGAATTGGTTATGTCAAGTAATAAAAGATGGACTTCAGAGTGAGAGGATTCTATCAAAACACAATATTATAATACCAAAAGTAGAAGTGGTTCACATTAGCAATTCCACAGAAAACTTGATAGTTGAATGGAATTATTACCTATGAAGTTTGTTGCTAGGGCATAAAAGAAAAGGCAAGGAAGTTTCAGTTTATATATGGAGTTTTTTAGGTAACTGGTAAGAAAGAATTATAATTGTCAGACGTGAGATTTTGGGCTTGACGTATGTTAAGTTTTGCGTCTTCTTCAGCCTCTCAATTTTCCTTTCTTGTGGTTCCATTACAGAAGCTTTGTGACCACAGAAATGTTTGTGTTGGTTGAAGCATTTATTTGACTCTGATGTGGAAACAGGTGCAGCACCTCTCAGTCTGGGGACTTGATTGCATCAGATAAAGCGATTGATGGAATATTTGGATTTGGCCAGCAGGGTCTTTCAGTAATATCCCAATTGTCGTCGCTTGGAATCACTCCTAAAGTATTTTCCCATTGCTTGAAAGGGGAGGGCGAGGGTGGAGGTATCCTAGTTCTAGGTGAAATTTTGGACACAAGCATCGTTTATAGTCCCCTCATTCCTTCACAGTACGTATTTTTCACAGAGTGGAAATATTTTCTTTTGTTGGTGATTCTTAATTGAAAAGGTGCATATATAGAGTATCACAGTATGATTTTCTTTTACCTTGAACGTTTTCTCTCTCTAAATTATAATGGATCTTGCTGCCTCAAATTTTTATTTATCTATCACATAATCCAGGCAAGGTCACTGCCATCTTTTTGGACAATATTGATACCATGTTCATGGAAAGTGCTGATGTGGGAAATATTGTTTAACCTTCATCAGAGAGTATGGCTGTATTACATATCCCAAAACTTTCTGTGAGAATCAAGTCATGTAAACATGTATGCATATTAGCAGTTACTTCAGATCTGTCTAGTTAACAAAGATTGAAATGATTTTCCCACTTGCTATGGTTTTCATTGACCTGCTCAGAGAAAAAGTTAAGAAATTTGGAGATACTACATGGTGAATTGCCATTTTTTAAAATTCTTTTCTCTGGCATTTCAGGCCTCATTATAATTTATATCTGCAGAGCATTGCTGTCAATGGGCAACTGTTGCCTATTGATTCTGCAGTGTTTGCAACATCAAGCAACCAAGGAACAGTTGTTGATTCTGGAACAACTTTGGCATACCTTGCAGAAGAAGCTTTTGATCCTTTTGTTGCTGCCGTAAGTTTTTCATTTTTGTCCCCACTTTTTCAGGATTTACAGAAGTCACAAGGCATGAGGAAATTTGTTCATTGACCTACCAATTGTTTTGGATGGTACCTTGCGCAATGTTTTTTAAGTTATACTTAATTCTGTTGCTGACCTGAGCGTAGGAGATAGTGGATTGAAATTAACTAATGAACTGAAATTTCTGGAACTAGAATACCAGTCTGTCATTGCATAATTACTCTGGCAGTCAGCACACTCCATAGAAACTTAGTTTTTCCTTTAGGCTAAGTTGGGAGGCGATACAATCACTAAACTTGTCCTATTTGGATCTCTTGGAACAATTAATTGAATCTAGTGGAAGTTTCTTGCGTATCTGGGGACAGATGATCTTGTTGCAGATGGTAACATAGCACTCAAATTAATCCCCTTCCTAAATGATAAAGTATGTTGCATTCTCTTCCTGAGGTCTCTTTGCATATGAACTCTGCAGATAACGGCTGCTGTTTCTCAATCGGTCAGTCCATTCATTTCTGAAGGAAACCAGTGCTATCTAGTGACCACCAGGTTCATTTCATTAATCACTGTGTAATTATTTAGGCGACAAACTTTTCATTGCAAGTGATTGTTGGACTTGAATTCTTTCGGCAATTGAGCAAGATTTCCTTCTGTTTCTACACAGCATAGCTGAGGAATTTCCTCCTGTTGCCTTAAATTTTGCTGGTGGTGCATCCATGGCATTAAGACCAGCAGACTACCTTGTAAATATGGGATTTGGTGTGAGTATTAAACTTGTCTCTACATCTTAATCATTTACTTCCCAATTGCTAAGTGAAAAATGTTATTTCCATTCTTGAAATTTGAGGTTGGATCATACAATCAACATCATCTGTTTTAAGTTCTTTTTCTCTGATCTTAAGTAGATATGTGGTTTATAATCATTTTGCAGGATGGTGCCGCAATCTGGTGCATTGGTTTTGTCAAAGTTCAGAATCAGGGCATTACAATTTTAGGAGGTTAGTTGCTGAACTAAGATACTTATATTGAAGGACAATAATCTGCCAGAATTATGTTTAAGAGTATCGATAATATTTTTCAAGTCCCTATGCTTCCATTACTCAAGCGTCTTGGCGCTCTATTCTGGTTTAAGGTGTTATGCTTGTATATGTACTCTTAATACAGAAAGATCAATGTGAATCAAGCTTTAAAATCCCCATAATGAATCTAAGTAAAATGAAAAATCCGAACCATAAATACAATTTCCATCACATTTTAAGCAATTAAAACAAACGAGCTCAAAAATGATCAATTCATCTGTTAGCTTTTTTCCTAAATAACAGAGAGCAAACAATTTTTTAAGCCAAAGGCATAATGTTATCCTAAGCTCACTTTATACACCCACACATTCAGCCATGTAATGGAATATTGAAAGCAGAAGATCATGGTCGGGTGCCTGCCAATGCCCTCATAATGTTGCTGAAATTTAGGCAGGAAATGCTTCAAATGGTGGTAGTTGATTTTATATCTGGCAACACTTTGTTTATTCACGCCCCGTGGGGCTTACTCATATTGATCTTGCCCTCGTGGGGTACGAATATAATTGATGGTGCTGGCAGTTTGGTTATTCAAATGCAAAAGGTTTTGCAAGAGAGTCCAGTCACCTTTTTTTACTTTTTTTATCCTGCGGCATGAACACGCTCCAACTTTCATTTCAATTTTTATTTTTTGCGAGTGTTTTTGAGCATTTGTGTTGGAGAGACTCCAAAACTCATTTTTACTTTCTTGTCTTCAGATCTTGTTCTCAAAGATAAAATCTTCATATATGACTTGGTTCATCAAAGAATAGGATGGGCTGATTATGATTGTAAGTTACACCTATTCCATTTAAAGTTACACCTATTCCATTTAAGTTGTTTCATCATTATTAAGAATATTGTTAAACAAGGTTGAAGTCTCCTCGCTATCGATCACAAACTCTGATTCGACTCTTCAATTTATTGATGTCCATTATTCAGGTTCGCTAACTTTAGGTAAGGATGAATTTGTTGATGCTGGACAGCTGCATGTGAGGAGATCATCAAGCTGTGTGCTCTTCGAGCTAAGACCTAATATCAATATTTCGCTGCTACTGTATATATCGATGGTGGTCAGCTTTCTCTTTTTGTAAATCATTTTTCCAGTGCATCCCCATTCTTTCCACTAGTGTATCCCCATTATTTTGTCGATTATTTACTTCGCTGATTTTTATTTATACCAACTGGCAGGCAATTAGCCTTATTCTCGTTCCATAGACCATATATTTTCTGATGTTAAATGTTTCTTGGTTCTTATCCA
>NC_036247.1:5997092-6024014 GCF_002742605.1 Olea europaea var. sylvestris
ACGAGCTCGTCGAGCCTGGTCATTGAACTTTTTTTTTCTTTTTTTTCCCCCCATTTTTTTACTATAAATACCCTCATCCCCCAAATTTTTTTTCCATATCAATCTTTTCCAAGATTACAACTCTCTCAAGTCTCAACTATCTTTTATTATATCAATTATCGAGTTTTTACTTTCTTGTGCTATAAAATATACAATATCAATTCAATTTTTCTAGTTTATTAGTTACAATTTCAATTCATCCAATTCTCAATTCTCACAATCTCACTACATTTATATTCATCTAGTCAAGATTTCATCATAAACAATCACAGAAATGGATTAACGTTCATTTGTTGAGAGCTTATTCGATACAGGATGTGAGCCATTGCCACATCATGGAGAATCGCCTAGTACGCCGCAAAGTCAATTTCCAAATGAATTTGTCGGTCTAAATGACATACCGATACCTGAAGATGTTCACATTCACGGTTAGGGAAGCCACATTCCAATTGATTTGGATGATATTAACGTTTCCGAAGCAGAACATGAAAATGAAGATCAGCAATTAAATATCCCAAATGCGAGGGGAAAGCGAAAGATCAAAAAACAAGCAAAATGTTGGGATCACTTTAGGTTGATTTCAACGGGAAAAGTCGTTGATGGCCTTGCAGAATCTAAAGCAGTATGTAAATACTGCTAACAAAGATTGGCATGACAAAAAGGAATTGGTACCACTCATCTCAACCGTCACTACAAATCATGTGCAGCCAGACATAGACTTTTTCCAGCTGATCAAACACAATTACAATTTGGCAGTTCAGGCGTCGATTCTTCAACTTCACCCCTATCCACGTGGTGTTGAGTAGAAGCAGAACCATGGTCACAGTCTTGCTCATTAACGGGTGAAAATTGTAGAAATGAAATGAAATTTTCGGAGCTTGTCTTGTATAACTGTCTTGCTTCTAGCTAATAATAATAATATTATTCCTTTGCCAATTTTACGTGGGACAAGGTTTGATACAAACATTCTTGTTTGCATATAATCGTTAAGCTTTGTTTGGATTTGAATTATTCGACAGTCTGTTTCCCCCTTTTTTCTCTTTTAATTTAATTTAATTTTTTTAAAAGACCATTATCTTTCACGGGTAATTGGCACAAAACGTCCCTACATTTCAAGTGTATTGTGAAAAACGTCCCTACCTTTCATTTTTTGGCAAAAACGTCCTTACCTTCCACTTTCTTGGCGTTAAACGTCATTTTCATCAATTTTTGACAATTTTACCCTCTATTCAAATAAAAAAAAAGAAAAAAGAGAGAGAAAAAAAACTAATTGCAACCACATTCCCAAATTTTCTAAAAATTGCAAATAGTAACTTGATAATTACAATATTAAATAAATTGGAAAAAAATCAAAAAATTTAAAAAAAAATTTAAAAAATGGGTTGTCTTCTTCATGACACCCCACCATACAAAATCTCTCTACACAACAAATCTTTCAAATCCGAAACCCCATTACATCTCTCGAGGGTTATTAATAGCTTACTTTTTTGCTATTTATCTTCTGTTATTGTTATTTTTCAGTTTTGATGATTTCCGTGGATAGTATAGATGGGGGAAATTTGTTAGGTTTAGGGTTAGAAATGGAAGAAAACGAACTTGAAGAAGGAGAGGCTAGCTGTTTTCAGAATGATGGTGACGATTCCACCATTGACCCTGATATTGCACTATCTTACATTGTAAGTTCATTTTATTTTTTCATCTTTCTTTGTAATTCAGTTTTTCAGTTTTCTAAAGCTGCATGTAGTTTGATTTATGAATTATATCCTGTTCAGTTGTGCAGAGAGATGTAATAGAGCTTCGAATTTGGAGGATTTGCTATGCAGAGGGATTTTGTGGGGTGGGGTGGGGTGAAGAAAACAACCCATTTTTAAAATTTTTTTTCTTAATCTTTTGATTTTTTTTTTCAATTTATTTAATATGGTAATTATCAGGTTACTATTTGCAATTTTCAAAAAATTTGGGAATGTGGTTGCAATTAGTTTTTTGTTTTTTTCTTTCTTTTCTTTTTGTTTTATTTTAATGAAGGGTAAAATCGTCAAAATTTGATGAAAATGACGTTTAGCGTCAAGAAAGTGGGTAAGGACGTTTTGTGCCAAAAAATGAAAAATATGGATGCTTTCCACAATAAACCTAAAAGGTAGGGACGTTTTGTGCCAATTACCCTATCTTTCACTTTTTAGTAGACGGAAAGGGAACATCATCTTATCATAGTTAGAAAGTGAATTGAGAGGTGGGATTTTAGACTTGACTTCCCTTAAAACATTCTGATCTTTCCCATTTGTTTTTGTAACGAATAAATTAACGCAGACCTTTTAACTTTTTGCGCGACGTGATTTTAGATTCTTAATTTTCAAAAGTGAGGTTATGAATCCCCAACCTATTTAAATATGTGAATTTGAATACACTTGTAATGGAAACTTTCATTGTAGGCATTAAAATTGCACTCGGATTTTAGAAAAAAATGTTAAAGGGGTTTGATGGTTTTATTCTCTAGCTTTGAGTCGTGTGAAAGTCACATGCAACGTTTAGGTGTACACTGGTAATTCAATTCATGCGAGAACTCAAATTCATAGTTTAGATAAGTTGGACTTGAAATTTGACTTTTGAATGTTGAGACTTGTAATCACATCACGTGAAAGATTGAGAAGTCCACCCATAATTTTGTTGGAGAGCCGCTGAGTAATTGGATCTTATCATGTGTTCTGAAGCCGTTGTTGGGGATCCTAGGAGTTCAAACAAACCAAACAACAATCAACAAACAAGATTCAAGGCAAAAACAAGAAAAATAAACTGGAAGAATACTCCCCTTCTTTGGCCGAAAATCTGTCCAGCTTTTCTGCTTCGTTTCAGCAGCTCCTTCTTCGATTTATGGGTGTTTTTCCAGGCTCAGGAACAGCCCCATGTTATGCCAATTGCCTTCCAAAGAGAGAGGGGAAAAAACCAATGAAGAACCACCACCCTTCTATGAAAAAACGAGAGCTCCTACTGCTGGGAATTGCAGAGACTGAGAGCTGCCCTCCCTTTATTTGAAAATGGTAGAGTGTACATAATGAAGGGGTAGGAAGAAGGACCATGCCTCTGCCAAAGAAAGGGAAGACCTTATTGTGTCAACCTCACTCCCATCAACTCACAACATTAGGTGGTGGGGTTAGGTGAACCATATCTTCACAGCCGTCTTACTCAATTATCTATTGATGCTGGCTTTTTCTATTTCGTGTGCATTTCATAAGTGCTTTATTGGAGTGCACCTTACAGGCTGTGCCGGTAACACGACTCATCCCCACAGAACTTTAAAAGCCTCTATATATGTTGATTTATGAACTTTAATGGTGCTAATAATTTTTTGCCAAATTGCAAAAATTTTGGATAAAAAATTACAGAAAGACTAATCTCAATTTAAAGAAAATTATTAAATTTCCAATTTTTTTTAGTGATGGAAATATCAATATAGCTGTTGAAAATGTGTATCATTTAATTGTACTTGACTAAAAAACAAAATAGGTAATGTTACATGGAACGAAATTAATGTTAAGCACTAATTTAGATGTCAATTAATTGATCTATAATTAAATGATATCAATAAATTATTACCTCTGGTGATAGAATTACAGCGAATTAGATCTATAAAATATAATATAATGCACTCAAAATAACGAGAGCTCCTACTGCTGGGAATTGCAGAGACTGAGAGCTGCCCTCCCTTTATTTGAAAATGGTAGAGTGTACATAATGAAGGGGTAGGAAGAAGGACCATGCCTCTGCCAAAGAAAGGGAAGACCTTATTGTGTCAACCTCACTCCCATCAACTCACAACATTAGGTGGTGGGGTTAGGTGAACCATATCTTCACAGCCGTCTTACTCAATTATCTATTGATGCTGGCTTTTTCTATTTCGTGTGCATTTCATAAGTGCTTTATTGGAGTGCACCTTACAGGCTGTGCCGGTAACACGACTCATCCCCACAGAACTTTAAAAGCCTCTATATATGTTGATTTATGAACTTTAATGGTGCAAATAATTTTTTGCCAAATTGCAAAATTTTTGGATAATAAATTACAGAGATACTAATCTCAATTTAAAGCAAATTATTAAATTTCCAATTTTTTTAGTGATAAAAATATCAATATACCTGTTGAAAATATGTATCCAGAACGTATCATTTAATTGTACTTGACTAAAAAACAAAATAAGTAATGTTACATGGAACGAAATTAATGTTAAGCACTAATTTAGATGTCAATTAATTGATCTATAATTAAATGATATCAATAAATTATTACCTCTGGTGATAGAATTACAGCGAATTAGATCTATAAAATATAATATAATGCACTCAAAATAAGAGACAAACGAGACAATATTGTCCAAATATAAGTTTTATTTACATAATCAAAGGTGAATGCCACTACTTAGTAAATGTGAAATCAATATAAATTTTCCCAAAAAATAATTTAAATTTCCTTATTAAGGTCTCATTTGGTTCCCATTTTTCTCAAAATACATTTTTCTCTCTCTTCTTTTCAACGACACATTCTTCGTTAAAATAATATTACACGTAAATAAAAAACTTTTCTTTATTTTTCATCCATACATTTTTCATCAATTATTTTTCCATAAAAATGGGTGTCAAACATAATTATTTAGTGTGTTTATCCTTATTTACTCATAACATACATTTGGCAAGAATTAATAAATGATAAATTTATTAAACACATCTATGTTGTTGAATGCTAATTAATTCAGTCCAACCACTTACCAAATTATAAATAATGTAATTCATCCAACATGTCCCTAAAATCACACCAATTTCTCAAATGGGCCAAATATGAAAAAGGGTATTTTACAAGTGCGTCCACCATGTCCTTATCCTTTCATTTGTAGTACCTATATCCCTAACCTTTTAACACCGAGCTCTCGTATCCTCACTTGATTGGAAAAACGTGTATTTATACGTCAAATTGAAAGGATAAAATTGAACTATTATCATTTTTTTTTTTGAGTGATTGAATTTGGAAATTAACCGTTTCAGTGAGACATCACTTGCATACCGTGTGATCATTTTTCAATTAATTAATTTGCGCCCGTTGTTAAAAGGTCGAAAATATGGAGCCTTTTATTGGAACATATTGCCAAGCTTATGAAAATTTGAGGACCCTTTGAGAAATTTAACCAAAAATCAAAATCTATCCGTTACAATTCCAACGCTGACCGAAAGTCCATACAACGCGCCTCCTAGCGAGCGTCGCCATGTTTATACACAGTTTCAGCGAAACGCCATAAAAACTCCCGCGTCCATGCAAATCCGCCCGGTCTTCACCACTCTCCTACTAACTCACATTTCCTTCCCATTATAACCTTTTCTTTTTCAACAATTCCTCTTAATTACCCTCATTCTCTCCTTACTGTAACGCCTTCTCTGAAAGGAAAAATATTCATTCTCTCTATCTTTCCCTTTCTACTCTAATTCATCAACACCAATTCTCTCTCTAAACCTTCAGTTATATAGAGGTTATTGTATATTTATTGTTTTGAGAAGATATGGCGGTTTCAACGACGGCAACAGCGCCTCTGGCGTCACTGTACGTGGGTGACCTGCACCAGGACGTGACGGATGCACATCTTTTTGATGCCTTCTCGGAGTTTAAGAGCCTCGCGTCCGTACGAGTCTGCCGTGATTCCACCACCGGCCGCTCTCTCGGTTATGGCTACGTCAACTTCATCTCTCCACAAGACGGTACTGTTTATCTACTCGAATTCAATCAAACGCTCGTGGATAAATGTAACGTACCTATGTGTATATGCGTGTCTGCGTGTTTTTGTTCTGGATCGGAATGCTTTTTGTTCTGATCAGTTTTTTTGTGATTGATTTGCTCGATTATAGTTGATTTTGTTCTAAACTCCATCAGAATTCGAATCAGTGATTTTATTCACTCTTCCAGAGGAAAAAAAAAGATTCTGATCGAGGAATACATAATTTCATACGTTTATGCACATTGATCATGTATGTTATTTCAGGTGTGCATGCATGTATAAGGTTTTGGAATTCTGTTCATAATTTATGGTCCAATTAATCTAATTTTATTGGTCATCTAAACCAAAAAGAACTGAAAAGAGGTGTTGCTCTGAGTTATTGATTTTTGTTTTAAGAGATAAGACTTAACAATCAAAACATCCGTAAGTGTGCCATTCCTTATTCGTATCTTTTGTCTACATATAAGTGATTTTGCAGGATTATTTACTGTTAATTGATCTGATTTGTTTCAGATATTGATTTATTTATTCTTTTTGACTATTCTGTCATTTCTATTTTGTCATTTCGATTAGATTCCCGATTGGCTGGCTCTATTTCTGTTATTGATGATTTGTTGCTAGATCCCATAATTTTTAGAGATTTTGTTAAGCATGTAAAGTTATGACACCATGGATTTGATTCTTTTGTTATTTTTGGCCATTTTTATGCATAGATAATGTTACAATTCTTTTCTTTTTTGTTTTTGTTTTGAGCAGCTTCTCAGGCTATAGAGGGGAAAAATCATTTTACCTTGAACTCAAAAGCAATTAGGGTTATGTGGTCACATCGTGATCCAGGTGCAAGAAGAAGCGGGATTGGAAATGTGTATGTCAAGGTAAATCTGCTTTGCAATTGAAGAAATATTGTTCCTCAATGAGATGTTTTTATTTCATTTCGCGGTTAATTAATTTAAGCTACTAAACAGGTTTCATCCTTTTACTGCAGAATTTGAGTGATTCAATTGACAGTGTGAAGCTTCAAGAAATGTTCCAAAAGTTTGGTAATGTACTGTCTTGTAAAGTTGTCACTTCTGATGATGGGAAGAGCAAAGAATATGGATTTGTCCAGTTTGAGTCTGAAATTTCTGCAAATGCTGCCATTGAGAAGCTTGATGGCTCTACAGTTGGAGGCAAGAAGATGTACGTGTTACTTTCCTCCCTAATAGTAATAACCCCTCCCTGTGTACACGGGGAAACATCTGATGCAACATGGTCATTTCCCTTGTACATACAATTTTTTTCCTAACTCAGTAGTGCAATGACATTTTATTTTGCATAGGTATGCTGGCAAGTTTGTGAAAAAGAGTGACCGATCTCTACCCAGTCCTGAAGCAAAGTATACAAATCTGTACATCAAGAATTTGGATCCAGGTGTCACTGAGGAAGTCCTTAAGGAGAAGTTCTCTGAATATGGGAAAATTATCAGCTTGATCATCTCAAAAGACGAGAATGGGGAATCAAGAGGCTTTGGATTTGTCAACTTCGAGAATCCAGATGATGCCAGACATGCAGTGGAAGCCATGCATGGATCAAGACTTGGTATGGTCATAAAATTCTGTGGTGGTTATCATATGATCTTGTAATTAGATGTTTGAAACTTTTTTCTTATCATTTTGTATTTTTAGTAGGCTCACAGGTTATATATGTGGCCCGGGCACAAAAGAAAGCAGAGCGTGAACAGATGTTACATTACCAGTTTGATGAGAAAAGGAAGGAGCGAGTCTTAAAATACCAGGTAACAGGAATTGTTTCTTTCACAGGGCTCTAAGTGTGTTTGTGTGCACATTTATACACATTTATACATATAGGTATCTCGGTTTTGATTATATTATAACATGGCAATTTCAGACTTCAAATGTTTATGTGAAGAATATTGGTGATGATATCACTGATGATCAGCTGCGGGAATACTTTAGTCAGTGGGGCACAATTACTTCTGCAAAGCTGATGCGAGATGATAAAGGAATGAGCAAGGGGTTTGGATTTGTTTGCTTCTCCAACCCCAAGGAAGCGATCAAAGCTGTGAACACTTTTCATGGTGAGTCGGCATGTTTACTGACAAGCTTTTCTCATGACTGAAGCAAATGGGGATTTTGCATCAAAGAACTAACATTTTTTGATTTCATTACAGACCAACAAGATGGTGATGGTAATATTCAAGAGTTTATTTATCCCTTACTGCACTGATAATATTCTTTATAATTATATGGTTGTCGTGGCTTTCATAAAATGGGGTGTTGACTAAAATGTGATGTGATTATGCACCTTTAACCTTGAATATTGAATCTACCAAGTCACTTTCTTTCCATATTTGCATGGCTATAAGTCAATGTTTAATATTTTAACTATCTATATAGACTCTGATGCATCTGTCGATTTGTGTTTTACAGGATCCATGTTTCATCAGAAGCCATTGTATGTGGCAATTGCTCAGAGGAAAGAGGAAAGACAAGCCCAGTTGCTGCTAAAATTTTCCCAGGTTATGAGAGGATTTGCAGGACAATCAGCTGTCATTCCTGGTCGATATTCTTCTCTTTACTACCCAGTTCCTGGTGTCAGTACGCAAGTTGCGGCTCGACCTCGACCTGGTATGATGTATCAACCTTTTGGAATGAGGCCAGGATGGGGTGCTGATGGATATGCAAATTATTCTATACCTGCTTTTAATGCATCTCCATTTCGCCTGGTCAGTTTGCTTTATCACTCAGACTTATATGGCTATTTTAAGGATAAACTACTTTGCCAGAATGAGTTAACAAAAAATTTGACATAATTGTATGTAATAGTGATTGGATGAAAAAGTTGACTGTGATTTAAATTGTTTATGCTGATGGATATGCAAATTATTCTATACCTGCTTTTAATGCATCTCCATTTCGCCTGGTCAGTTTGCTTTATCACTCAGACTTATATGGCTATTTTAAGGATAAACTACTTTGCCAGAATGAGTTAACAAAAAATTTGACATAATTGTATGTAATAGTGATTGGATGAAAAAGTTGACTGTGATTTAAATTGTTTAATATAGTGATTGGATGAAAAAGTTGACTGTGATTTAAATTGTTTAATGATAAAATGCCAAGTGACATTTTGTTAAACTTTATGTCAACCTTAATGTAAATGTAGCGCAAGGACAAATGGTAATACGCTTCTACAGGTTGGTGATCATCATATTTTATCACTTGTACTTTCACAAATTGTTGAGGAAAAACTGTACTGTGAAATTAGGAATGTAAGCTCCTGCTCTACTTTACGCATCTGTCTCAAATTGTGATCTAATCTCTGAGCATCAAACGTAGAACCTCAAAGTATAAACTTCCTTGATATAAATCATTTTTCCCTTGCATCATATGCTCACATTAATAGATAAATATATATTTTGCGAAAAGGTGGACCAGGACCAATACATGGGAGACATATGACAAGTAAAACTTATATGAGCTGTGTAAATGCATATCATCTGATTAACTATAACTTATACACACACTGGATTCACAATCTACTAATTGTATACTGCTGCGATTTATCAAAAGATAAGAAGAAACGTGCTGTGCTTTGCAGCGTGCCAGGCATGTCAAGTACATGCCTAATGGGCATTCACGTGAGATGAACGATGAATCTGATGCTGTAACTAGCTCTGAAGGGTCAGATACGTTAAGCAGCATGCTTGCTGCAGCTCCTCCGGATCAGCAGAAACAGATACTTGGGGAGCATCTTTTTCCCCTCGTCAGTCAACACAAGGTGATTTCTTTATCCACCTTTTATTTTTTCCTCTCATTTCATGTTATTTGAGCACAAACAGTTTTTATTTTTATTCATCTTGTTTATATATATAACTCATCTCGAATATATGGGGTCCTAACCAGTTAGATGGCAACTCTGTTTCCAACTAAGAATTTTTTGGGTTTTGTAATTATTTTTTCTATTGACACATGTTTATATATGCTTTAGCAATGCTAACAGGATTTGATGCTAATTTGTATTACTTGCAGCCTGATCTTGCTGCAAAGATAACGGGAATGCTGTTGGAGATGGACAATTCAGAATTACTTCTATTATTAGAGTCACCAGATTCACTAGTGACAAAGGTGGAAGAAGCTGTTCAGGTTCTCAAGCTCAAAGTTTCGAACCAAGATGCAATCCATCCAAATTACCTTTCTGCTGAAGTCGCAGTAAGCTGAGGAAAATGATACACTACAATCTAGGTTTATGTCAGTGACTAATCTTTTCTTATATTCTTTGACCTTGGTACTACAGAAGTTTTAGAACTCATATTTAGCTGTTGTGGAATTGCAACTATTACAGGCTCTGTTTTTTTTATGATTTCATGATCTGATCCATACTCTGCAATCTCATCCACACGATGGTCGTTTTCTTCCATGACTTCGTCTTGTTCGGTATTTCTCCTCGTTAGCTCGTGCCTTAAGCATGCATTGCACCACCTCAGATATATCAATTCTCTAGTTTCAGCTGCCCTGTCCTTCTGAAGTTGTTCTACTTCATTTGCTAATTGATTGTAATTCTCTAGGGTCATCTCTTCCCCTTTAATCTGCACCAATGATTTAACCTCGTCAATCGTTGCTAATTGATTGGAATTCTCTAGGGTCATCTCTTCCCCTTCAATCTGCACCAATGATTTAACCTCATTAATTGTGCTTAGACGATTATGCTTAGAAGTATTAAATAGATATCGTTGCTTTTCCAATAGCTATCCAACAATTAGAGTTGTCTTCTACCTAGTGCAATTAATTTTGTTTTCACTTACATGTCAAGGTGTGAAAAGTACGCACGCTGTAAAGGAAAGGTGAAAGATGCTTAACCTTTGAGGCTGCCGATTTTTCTGCCAACTTGCTTAAAAGCTCAATTTTCTCTTCTTGCAACCGCTCTGAAGCTATTTTCAGCTCCCTGATTTCATTATCCATTTTCTTGGTGCAAATATCCTTCATTTCTTGCTCTTTTCGAGCTCTTGAAAACTCTGTTTCTTCCATATTCTTGATACAAATATCTTTCATTTCTAGCTCTTTTCGAGTTCTCGAAATCTCTGTTTCTTTAGCTACAATTTGCAAATTTTGTTTTTTCAGGACATGGTATTGTTCTCTATTTCTTCTGAAAAGTTTCTTAGCCCTCTTATGAAGCAAAGCATTTTCTGATCTCAAAAATTCTAGAAGCCCCATAATCTTCAAGTAATCAATCACAATATGTTCAAATCTCTGAATTTCTGCCTCCATTAGTGAAATCTCCCTAGTGAAATATTCGACTCTCATTATTTCCAGTAGAAATTTGTTTCGAAGCTCCAGTAGCACCATTTCTTGCTCTTTCAAGTTTTGATAACGAAGAAACTGCATATTTAGATCTTGTATTTGGCTTCTTAACCCATAGATTTCTTCTTGCATCTGCAGTGTTTCTATTGAATTCTCGTAACAGGCATCTGTAAAGGCATGATCAGACTCTACACAAGGGAGAGATGCTGAATCAAGGCTGTGAAAACTCTCATCATCATCTCTATACATTTCTCTAGAGTCAATTTCTACTGATTTTTCTTGGATTTTTGATAATGATGGAGCTTTCGATGCAAGATATTTTCTGCCTGCTATTTTTGCAAAAACGAAACCAATTACAGTAATAGCTAATGGAATTCCAGCTTTCACAAGAACTGGTTTCATAGCCTCCACCTTACCGGTCGAGCTCCCCATGTTTTTCAACAAAATTAAGGATCTAGTAGCTTTAGATCTTCCAATACAACCGAACTGAGTGGAGACAAGGGATTTATGTAGACCTTCTATCTATTGAGAACAAGGCTTGGTTTATCTTTTCTTAGATTCTTTACTTTGTGTTTGCTTTAAGCTTTTCTTTTGATTAGAAAAATTGAGGTCATTTGCTTCAATAATGAACGAAGGAATGCATTTGATAATCAGAGGCTTCTTTTTTCCTTCCACCTGCCTTTTGGAATCTGATTCTGAGTGAATTGAGAAGTTCCATTTGGCATTGGAGGACAATATGCTTTATATGAATTTTTGAGAACCGCACCTCGCACACACTTATTTTCAACCATGTATTTTGGAATGTATATATATCTTTACATATTCTCGTCAAGAAATCTTTATCAAAGAAGCAATATCTTAGTCAATTGTGGTTTGATATTAAAAGTAAATATTCTAGTTTGGGATTCAAGTTGAAAATCCCCGGGCTCTAAATTTTAGTGCATTTTGCTTAATACAATATTGAGTGTGGAGCGAGAGAAAAATATTTTAATTGAATATAGATCTAAATGCAAAATGGAATATAAATATATTTTTAGATTTTGTTAGAAAGAGATATATATATTTTTTTAATAATTAAGACATGATCTACTAAACACCTATACAAATTTATCTCTTCTTTATTTTTGGAAACGTGGCAACTGAAGTGGTTTTGAAGGGAACTTAGTGGCAACTAAAGTAGTTTTGAAGGGAATTTAGATTCAATTAATCTGCAAGTACATATATATATATATATATATATATATATTTTTTTTAATAGAATTGGTATGGAAAGACAGTTGTTTATTTTTGGAAACGTGGCAACTGAGGTGGTTTTAAAGGAAATTTAGTGGCAACTAAAGTGGTTTTGAAGGGAATTCAGATTTAATTAATCTGCAAGTGCATATATATATTTTTTAATAGAATTGGTACGGGAAGACATTTGTCTTCCTATGATTTGCCGTTGCAAAAATTGTTTTTGACACAAGAAGACGATTGTCTTTCTGTACAAATTTTGTTGAAAAAACCTATACTTATAGTATTGTACATTTAGATCTTAGAGCCATATTTATAAGTTGTGTCGTGACTCGTGGATATGAAATAGAAAAGAACGACAAGATGTAAGAAGCAGTTGATTGAACAATGGTTCGAGTCCATATTTTTTATTTTTTAAATATGCAATTAAATTATAAGATCTTTTTAAAATAAGTAATTAATGTCTTTTTCATGAACCTTTACAAGTAGATTCTCTTGTCAGCTGAATCATGTTTCGCAATTCCCTTCCACGTTGGCCGGCGGCAATCGGTTATCAGAACAACACTCCAACTACTGAGTATGCCAACTATTCCTAGCTACTGTCTACTTGTCATGCTCCTAATTGCCATTATTCCACGTGTCACTTATTCATTAGTATCATTTCTAACCCGCATGTCACCGATTCCAGGAAAAACCCTCGAAACCCCAAGCCGTTAAAACATCTTCTCCCTCCCATTTCTTCCTTGGGAGATTTGATAAAAAAGTCTAGTCAAACAATGATATTGATAAAATAACTTTCTTTCAATGTTTTTTTGGTCAAATGACCTTCACTTACAAAATATAATAAACAAATAATGTCAAATATCTAAAATGCTCTCACCATTGAAAATACCCAAATACCCATTTCAATCCAATTAAATTCCTCAATTTATCCACAAAACACATCAACATGCTTTTCCAGTGGTTTCTTTCCTAAAATCTTGTTATTTATTGTATTCTTCTTCTATCTTCTCCAATATTGTAAGCATTTGAACAAGAATTTTGGTATCAATATTTTCTACATTGAATCTCTACTATATTTAAAGAAAAAAGAAAAGTATTTTTAGAAATCTCATTTACATTTGTACTTTTATTGTTGAATATAGTATAAAATAATATTTTAATTGATTTTATTTTCTCACTTGGTGTATATTTGTACCATCCGCAACTATTGGACGATAACGACACTCCAGTCGTTATCTGTAGTGTAGAACGACACTACAATCGTTATCCTCCATGTAAAATGACTGTACAACCATTATCTGTTATGATCTGTCCCTCATTGATAATATATTGTGGTTACTTTGATAATTTAAATATGATATCTTTTTTCATATTATTTTAATATATACTTGAATTGATGAAGCCATAACGACAGATATTTATTTTTTGTTATAACAAAACATCACTGGTACCCTTTTTAGTATTTTACCTAGAAAATATAGAAATGATGTTCAGAAATTAAATATCATTGATCTAATAATAATTTATTTTTAAATATACAAGTTATCAATTATTCGTATTGTGTTTACATAAGTAACGACACTTGTGCTGTTTTCATAACAGTAACAACACTAGTGTTGTTCTCATTTTCATATTGACCAAGCAATGAGAGTATCTTTCAAATTATGTCAGCGGCATGTTCATCTTGCAACTTACATGAGTTCAAATTATTGAATATCAAGGTCCGGAAGGCTCGTGGCTGCTCATACTCATGTTTATCGACAAAACGATAAACATGAGTATAATTGCACTTGTGCTGTTTTCATAACAGTAACAACACTAGTGTTGTTCTCATTTTCATGTTGACCAAGCAATGAGAGTATCTTTCAAATTATGTCAGCGGCTTGTTCATCTTGCAATTTACATGAGTTCAAATTATTGAATATCAAGGTCCGGAAGGCTCGTGGCTGCTCATACTCATGTTTATCGACAAAACGATATAGGTGACGTTTAATTGCACTTGTGTCGTTTTGTTGGTTTATCCTATATTTCGCTTCATTTTCACCGCGTCAACCTCAAGTATCAGACTTCCTAACTTAAGAAAGTCAAAATTATTAATTATGTAACGAATAACAGTAGAATTGACATAGATTGTAGATGTCGCGTTGATGAAATCACAAGTCACCATCCATAATCGTTGGAAAATAAAAGTAATGAGAGTATCTCTCAAACTATGTGAGCGACATGTCCATCTCACGACTTAAATGAGTTCAAATTATGGAATATCAAGACCTGAAAGATTCGTGGCTGGTCATAATCGTGTTTATCGAGAGAACGACAAAAGTGACGTTTAATAACACCTGTGTCGTTCTGTTGGTTTCTCCTATATTTCACTTCATTTTCATCGCTTGACCTTAAGGATCGGACCTCCTAACTTAAGAAGTCAGAGTTATTGATTACATGACAAATAACGGTAGAATTGACATAGATTGTAGATATCACATTAGTGAAATCACAAATCACCATCCACTTTCGTTGGAAAATAAAAGTAATGAGAGTATCTCCCAAATTATGTAAGCGGCATGTCCATCTCGTAACTTAAATGAGTTCAAATTATGGAATATCGAGACCCGAAAGGCTCGTGACTGCTTATACTCGTGTTTATCGACAGAACGATACAGGTGACGTTTAACAACACCTGTGTCGTTCTGTTTGTTTCTCCTATATTTCGTTGCATTTTCGCAGTGTCTATATCAAGGATCGGACCTCCTAACATAAGAAAGTTAAAATTATTGATTACGTGATGAATAACAGCAGAATTGACATAGATTGTAGATGTCGCGTTGGTGAAATCACAAGTCACCATCCACATTCGTTGGAAAACAAAAGTAATGAAAGTATCTCTCAAATTATGTGAACGGCATGTCCATCTCGTGACTTAAATGAGTTCAAATTATCGAATATCGAGGCCCGAAAGGCTCGTGGTTGCTCATACTCATTCTATTCTCAATAACAGCACAAGTGCCGTTATTATCACAGTAACGACTTGTTGCATTCCCATTAATAAGTTTATGTCATTGTAACTTCAGTTGTGTCGTTCTTTATATCTTTTCAATATCATTAGATCCCCTAACTTTAAAAAGTTAGAAATGTTAATCATGAGACAACGAACGGTTAAATTGACATAAATTATATGACTTTGAGTTGGTGAAATCACTAGTTATTGTATTGATTCGTTAGAAATATAATTATTGAGTACATCTCTCAACTTTTGTAAACGGAATGTTCATATTGCAGTTAGAAAGGTTGATCATGAGACAACTAACGGTTGAATTGACATAAATTATAAGACATTGAGTTGGTGAAACCACAAGTTATTGTATTGATTCGTTAGAAATATAATTATTGAATACATCTCTCAACTTTTGTAAACGGAATGTTCATATTGCAATTGAAATAAGTTTAAGTTATTAATTTTTGGGGCATGGATGGGTCGTGGCTACGTATACTCACCTTTATAGACAGAACGACACAAGTGTTGTTTAACAGCTCTTTTATCGTTCTATTAATTTCACAAATATTTTGCTTATTTTCCAATACAACAATCTCAAACATTAGATCTCATAACTTAAGAAAATTAGAAAAGTTGATCGTGAGAAAAAGAACAGTTGAATTGATATAAGTTATATGATATCGAGTTGGTGAAATCATAAGTCATTATATTGATTCGTTAAAAAATATAATCAATGAGCATCTCTCTCAACTTTTGTAAACGAAATGTTCATATTGCAATTTAAATGAGTTCAACTTATTAATTCTTAGTGCATGGATAGGTCGAGACTACATATACTTGTCTTTATAGACATAATGACACAAGTGTCGTTTAATAACTCTTTTGCCTTTTTGTTAATTTCTTAAGTATTTTATTTATTTTCCAATATAATAGCCTCAAACATTAGATTTCCTAACTTTAAAAAGTTAGAAAGGTTAATCATGGGATAACAAATGGTTGAATTGACATAAATTATACAATATTGAGTTAGTGAAATCACAAGTTATTGTATTGATTCGTTAGAAAAATATAATTATTGAGCACATCTCTCAACTTTTGTAAACGAAATGTTCATATGGCAATTGAAATGAGTTCAACTTATTAATTTTCGGGGCATGGATGGGTCGTGGCTACGTATACTCATCTTTATAGAGAAAACGACACAAGTGTCGTTTAACAGCTCTTGTATTATTCTATTGATTTCACAAATATTTTGCTTCTTTTCCAATGCAGCAACCTCAAAAATAGATCCCCTAACTTAAGAAAGTTAGAAATGTTGATCACGTGACAAAAAATGGTTGAATTGATATAAGTTATACAATATCGAGTTGGTGAAATCACAAATCATTGTATTGATTCGTTAGAAAATATAATTAATGAGCACATCTCTCAATTTTTGTAAACGGCATATCCATCTTGCAGTTGAGATGAGTTTTGGGGCATGGATGGATCGTGGCTGCCTATAATTGTATTTATAGATAGAACGACACAGGTGTCGTTTTCTTTACGTAACGGCACAAGTGTTGTTCTCATGGAAAAATTATATTTAGATAACGACATTTTCTTTTAGAACTTTTCATCTTAGTAATGGCACAAGTGACGTTCTCAATGACATTTCCATCCTCTAAACGGCACTTGTGTTGTTCTCTTAAAATTTTTAATCTCAGTATCGGCACAGGTAATTCTATTATTTTCAAAAAAATACAAGTAATGAGCATATCTCTTAATTTTTTTTAATGTCATATCCACCTTGCAAGTTAAATGGATTCAACTTATTATTTCACGAGGCAAGAACGGGTCGTGGTTGTTTAAACTCGTAATGATAAATAGAACGGCGCAAGTGCCGTTTTATTATCAGTAATGGCACATGAGTTGTTCTGTTGATTTCTCTTTTATTTTCATTTGTTTTCAACGCAACGACCTTTAGAATTGGGCACCATAAGTTGTGCAGTTCTCATAGTAATAATAGAAGTTTATATTTATGTATGTCACTTGTACTGTTTTTTAAGAATTTTTCATCTCAATAACGACATTGATAACGTTCTTAGGGACTTTTTAATTACTATAACGGCATTTGTGCCATTTTCATGGACACTTATAAATCAAATATGGTGACAGTTGTGCCGATCTCATAAATGTTTTCATCTCAATAACGATACAAGGTCATTCTCATAGACAAGTGACGTCTCCTCTTAGTAACGACACAAGTGTCGTTCTCATGGACAAGTAAATTTATAATCATAGTGACAGTTATGCCATCAGTGGAATGCTAGACCAACAATTAATAAGTATATTTCTCAACTCATATTTATAGATAGAACAACGGAAGGGTCGTTTTCATTTCAGTGGCAGTTCTTGTGTCATTCTATTGATTTTTCCTATATTTTGATTTTATTCCAGTACAACGATTTCATATATTGAATCCCCTAATAAATCATAAATATTTTCATCTAAGTAATGATGTTTGCTCCGTTCTTATGAAATTTTGTAACAAACATGAAAACACTTATATCGCTCTCATATTTCTCTTATAAGCTCAATAATGGCACTTGTATCATTTTCATGAATGCTTATATTTCTAATACGTAACATGTGATATTATCATGAAATAACAACAAACTAGAGATAGATGTATAATTAAAACGGAAATATTTAACTTAAAAGATATCAACAAAAATGTAGGAAAAATCAACAAAACAGTACAAGTGCCGTTATTAATATGAAAACGACCCTTATGTCATTATGAGGCTGCTTGAGCCCCTTTTTCAACAAATGAATTTTGTAATAGTGTTATAATTGAGAATGTGTGGTTAAAAAATGAGAAAAAGTTTTGAATTTGTGTGTAATATTATTTTATTGAATGTGTGGTTAAAATGCGATCAAATTACTGTTCAAAAATACATTTTGATGAAAAAATAAGGCTCAAACAAAGGTTAGACATGTTAACACGAGTAAAAGCAGTCATATCTATGTCTCGAGAACTAATAGTGGAACTCATTTATGTTATTTATGACACTGTCGAACTTTTTATATTACATATGTTAAGGAGTCCATTATTAAATGTTTTATTGAAAAAATTTGGATATAGGTGAAAATTTCAGAACGATACAAGTATCGTTACTGGACATGAAAATGACACTTGTGTTGTTACGTGTATAAATATAAGTATAAGTAGTCACGTCAATCGTTCTTTGTAGCTAGTCAATCTTTTTTTGTTATATACGTTAGTGAGTCCATTATTAGAGTCATTTCATTAAAAAAAATCAAATTATAGCAGATAACGACTGTAGTGTCGTTTTACTGTACAGATAATGGCTGGAGTGGTGTTCTATATTTCATATAGCAATTGAAGTTTCATTACATCCAATGGTTGCAAATAACACAAAAAGCATACTAAATACGCAAACAATACCAACTAAATATTATTTAATACTATATTTAGTAATAAAAATACAACATAGATGAGATTTTTAAGAGCATCTTTCCTCTTTCTTTCAATGTAAATGTATGCTAACCAAACTCTTGTTCAAATGTGATTGAGGAGAAGAAAATAGGTGAATATAATTTTGAGAACTTAAAATTGAAGAAGATGAATAGGGGAAGAAGATGTTATTTTCAAAAGGAAAAAAAAGAAGAAATTAGGGTTTTAAGATGAATTTGAAGAAAAAATGACCGGATGAAATGAGAAAAGTTGGAAGACATTAAGTTAACAACTAAAGGAGAATTTTGTCATTTTGCCAACTAATATAGTTTACATTTTTTTTTATTTGTTTTTATTATTGGTCAAAGGCCATTTAATCAAATACATTGTTTAGTTGGGCCAAATGGTCAAATTCCCCAATTGAAAAATGAGGGATTTGATAAAAAAAGTCTAATCAAATAATGATATTGGTAAAATAACCTTTTTCTTCAATGTTTTCTTGTCAAAAGGTCTTCACTTAAAAAATAAAATAAACAAATAATGTCAAATGTCTAAAATGCCATCACCATGAAAAATACTCAAATACCCCTTTCAATCCAATTAAATCCCTCAATTCATTTACAAAACACATCAACGTGCTTTCCTGGCGGTTTCTTCCCTAAAATTTTGTTATTCATTGTATTCTTTTTCTATCTTCTCCAATATTGTGAGCATTTGAACAAGAATTTTGGTATCCATATTATCTACATTGAAATCTCTACTATATTTAAAGAAAAAAGAAAGGTAATTTTAGAAATCTCACTTACATTGGTACTTTTATTGTTGAATATAGTATAAAACGATATTTTAGTTTATTTTATTTTCTCATTTGGTGTATATTTTGTACCGTCTGTAACTATTGGACGATAACGACACTCCAGTCATTATCTCTAGTGTAGCACGATACTACAGTCGTTATTCTCCATGTAAAATGACAGTATAACTGTAATATGTTATGACCTGTCCGTTATTGATTATATATTGTGATTTGATAATTTAAATATGGTAACTACTTTCATATTATTTTAATATATACTTGAATCAATGAGCCATAACGAAAGATATTTATTTTTTGTTATAACAAAACATCACTGGTGCCCTTTTTAGTATTTTACCTAAAAAATATAGAAATGATGTTCAAAAATTAAATATGATTGATCTAATAACAATTTATTTTTAAATATACAAGTTATCAATTATTCGTATCGTGTTTACATAAGTAACGACACTTGTGTTGTTTCCATAACAGTAACAACACTAGTGTTGTTCTCATTTTTCATGTTGTTCAAGCAATGAGAGTATCTCTTAAATTATGTGAGCGGTATGTCCATCTCGCGAGTTAAATATGATCAAATTCTGGAATATCAAGGTCCGAAAGGCTCGGGGCTGCTCATACTTGTGTTTATTGACTGAACGACACAAGTGACGTTTAATGGCACATGTGTCATTGTGTTGGTTTTTCTTATATTTCGCTTCATTTTCACCTCGTCGACTTCAAGGATCGGATCTCCTAACTTAATAAAGTCAAAATTATTAATTATGTGACGAATAATGGTAGAATTGACATATATTATAGATGTCACGTGGGTAAAATCACAAGTCACCATCCACATTCGTTGGAAAACAAAAGTAATGAAAGTATCTCCTAAATTATGTGAGCATCATGTCCATCTCGCGACTTAAATGAGTTCAAATGGAATATCAAGGCCTGGAAGGCTTGTGACTGCTCATACTTGTATTTATCGATAGAATGACACAAGTGACGTTTAACGGCAATGGTGTCGTTCTGTTGGTTTCTCATATATTTTGCTTCATTTTCATTGTGTCGATCTCAAGAATCGGACCTCCTGACATAAGAGGTCAGAATTATTGATTACATGGCGAATAACGGTAGAATTGACATAAATTGTAGATGTCGCGTTGGTGAAATCACAAGTCACCATCCACATTTATTGGAAAACAAAAGTAATGAGAGTATCTTCCAAATTATGTGAGCGACATGTCATCTTGCGACTTAAATGAGTTCAAATTATGGAATATTGAGGCCTGGAAAGCTCATGGCTGCTCATACTTGTGTTTATCGATAGAACGACACAAGTGACGTTTAACGGCACTGGTGTCGTTCTGTTGGTTTTTCCTATATTTCGCTTCATTTCCACCGCATCGACCTCAAGGATCGGACCTTCTAATATAAGAAAGTCAGAATTATTGATTACACCGCGAATAACGGTAGAATTGATATAGATTGTAGATGTCGCGTTGGTGAAATCACAAGTCACCATCCACATTCGTTGGAAAACAAAATTAATGAGAGTATCTCCCAATTTATGTGAGCGACATGTCCATCTCGTGACTTAAATGAGTTCAAATTATGAAATATCGAGGTCTGAAAGGCTCATGGGTGCTCATACTCGTGTTTATTAACAGAACGACACAGGTGACGTTTAACGACGCTTGTGTCGTTCTGTTGGTTCCTGTAATATTTTACTTCATTTTCACCACGTTGACCTCAAGGATCAGGCCTCCTAACATAAGAAAGTTAAAATTATTGATTATGTGACGAATAACGGTAGAATTGGCATAGATTGTAGATGTCGCGTTGTGAAATTACAGGTCACCATCCACATTCGTTGGAAAACAAAAGTAATGAGAGTATCTCCCAAATTATGTGAGCGACATGTCCATCTCGCGAATTAAATGAGTTCAAATTATAGAATATCGAGGCCCGAAAGGCTCATGGCTGCTCATACTCGTGTTTATCGACAGAACGACACAAGTGACGTTTAACGGCACATGTGTCGTTATGTTGGTTTCTCCTATATTTCGCTTCATTTTCACAGCGTCGACCTCAAGGGTCAGATCTTCTCACATAAGAAAGTTAGTATTATTGATTATATGGCAAATAACGGTGGAATTGTCATAAATTGTAGTGTCATTTAACAACTTTTGTGCCTCTCTGTTAATTTCTTAAATATTTTGTTTCTTTTCCAAAACAACAACCTCAAACATTAGATCTCCTAAATTTAAGTAGTTAGAAAGGTTGATCATGAGATAACGAACGATTGAATTGACATAAATTATACGATATTGAGTTGGTGAAATCACAAGTTATTGTATCAATTCGTTAGAAAATATAATTATTGAGCACATCTCTCAACTTTTGTAAACGAAATGTTTATATTGCAATTGAAATGAGTTCAACTTATTGATTTTCGGGACATGGATGGGTCGTGGCTACATATACTCGTCTTTATAGACAGAACGACACAAGTGTCGTTTAACAGCTATTGTGTTATTCTATTGATTTCACAAATATTTTGCTTCTTTTTCAATGCAATAATTTCAAATATTAGATCTCCTAACTTAAGAAAGTTAGAAAAGTTGATCATAAGAAAAAGAACAGTTGAATTGACATAGATTATACGACATTGAGTTGGTGAAAATCACAAGTCTTGTATTGATTCGTTAAAAAATATAATCAATGAGCATATCTCCGAACTTTTGTAAATGAAATGTTCATTTGCAATTAAAATGTGTTCAACTTATTGATTCTCAGGGTATGGATGGGTCGTGGCTACGTATACTTATCTTTATAGACAGAACGACACAAGTGTTGTTTAACAACTCTTATGCCGTTCTGTTAATTTCTTAAATATTTTGTTTCTTTTCAAAAGCAACAACCTCAAATATTAGATCTCCTAACTTAAAAAATTTAGAATTGTTGATCATGAGACAACAAACGATTGAATTGACATAAATTATACAACATTGAATTGGTGAAATCACAAGTTATTGTATTGATTCGTTAGAAAATATAATTATTGAGCACATCTCTCAACTTTTATAAATGGAATGTTCATATTGCAATTGACATGAGTTCAACTTATTGGTTTTCGGGGCATGAATTGGTCATGGCTACATATACTCGTCTTTATAAACAGAACGTCACAAGTGTCGTTTAACAACTCTTGTGTCGTTCTATTGATTTCATAAATATTTTGCTTCTTTTCCAACATAGCGACCTCAAACATGGATCCACTAACTTAAGAAAGTTAGAAAGGTTGATCATGTGACAAAGAACAGTTGAATTGATATAAGTTATACAATATCAAGTTGGTTAAATCATAAGTTATTGTATTGATTCGTTAGAAAAAATGTAATTATTGAGCACATCTCTCAATTTTTGTAAACGGCATATCCATCTTGCAGTTGAAATGAGTTTTGAAGCATGGATGGATCATGACTACCTATATTCGTATTTATAGATAGAACGACACAAATGTCATTTTCTTTATAGTAATGGCACAAGTGCTGTTCTCATGGAAAAATTATGTTTAGATAACGGCACTCTTTTAGAACTTTTCATCTTAGTAATGGTGCAAGTGACATTCTCAATGACCTTTTCATCCTCTAAATGTCTTAGAACTTTTCATCTTAGTATCTACATAAGTGATTCTATTATTTTCAACAAAATACAAGTAATGAGCATATCTCTTAATTTTTTAAATGACATATCCACCTTGCAAGTTAAATGGATTCAACTTATTATTTCACGAGGCGATGACGGGTCATGGTTGCTTAAACTCGTATTGATAAACAGAACGATGCAAGTGTCGTTTTATTATCAGTAATGGCACACGAGCTGTTCTGTTGATTTCTCCTTTATTTTCATTTGTTTTCAATGCAAAGTTGTGCAGTTCTCATAGTAATAATAGAAGATTATATTTATGTATGTCACTTGTGTTGTTCTCTTAGAATTTTTCATCTCAATAACGGCACTGATACCGTTCGTAGGGACTTTTTAACTACTATAACGACACTTGTACCATTTTCATGGACACTTATAAATCAAATATAGTGATAGCTATGTCATTCTCATAAACGTTTTCATCTCAGTAACGATACAAGTGTCATTCTCATAGACAAGTGATGTTCTCGTCTTAGTAACGGCACAAGTGTTGTTCTCATGAACAAGTAAATTTATAATCACAACGACAATTATGCCATCATTGAGATGTTAGACTAACAATTAATTAGTATATTTCTCAACTCATATTTATAGATAGAACGACGAAAGGGTCGTTTTCATTTCAGTGACGGCTCTTATGCGGTTCAATTGATTTTGCCTATATTTTGATTTTATTCCAGTACAACTATTTCATATATTGGACTTCCTAATGAATCATAAACATTTTCATCTGAGTAATGATGTTTGCTCCGTTCTCATTAAATTTGTAATAAATATGAAAATACTTATATCGTTCTCATCTTTCTCGTATAAGTTCAGTAATGGTACTTGTATCATTTTTATGGATGCATATATCTCTAATAACGTAACATGTGCCATTATCATGAAATAACAACAAACTAGAAATAGATATATAATTAAAATGCAAATATTTAATTTAAAAGACATTAACAAAAATTTTGGAAAAATCAATAGAATTGCACAAGTGCCGTTATTAATATAAAAACGACCCTTGTGCCATTATAGGGTTATTTGAGCCCCCTCTTTTTTTTTTTTCAACAAATGAATTTTGTAGTACTATTGTAACGAGGAATGTATGGTTAAAAAATAAGAAAAAGTTTTGAGTTTGTATGTAATATTATTTTAATGAAGAACGTGTGGTTAAAATGAGATTAAATTACTGTTTAAGAATGTATTTTGATGAAAAATGAGGCTCAAACAAAGACTAAACGTGTTAACAAAAGTAAAAGTAGCTACGTCTAATCTATGTTTCGAGAACTAATAGTGAAACTCATTTACGTTATTTATGACATTGTCAAACTTTCTATATTACATATGTTAAGGAGTTCATTATTAAATGTTGTTTTGTTGAAAAAATCGGACGTTGGCGAAAATTTTAAACAACACTTGTGCTGTTACGTCTATAAATATGAGTATAAATAGTCACGGTCTATTCTTTTCTTGAAAAATAATAACTAGAACTTATTTATATTGTAATATATACATGATACGTACAAAAATTGATAGATATGTTTATTAACTTAATCGACACATATAAGTTTGATAACTTGTATTTTCACCATCTCAATAATATAAAAATTATATCGTTTCAATTGTTCTTTGTAACTAGTCAATATTTTTGTGTTATATATGTTAATGAGTCCATTATTAGAGTCATTTCATTGAAAAAATTAAACTACAGCAGAATAACGACTGGAGTGATGTTCTATATTTCAGATAACAATTGTAGTGTTATTACATCCAATAGTAACAAATAACACAAAAAGCACACTAAATACTCAAACAATACCAACTAAATATTATTTAATACTATATTTAATAATAAAAATACAACATAGATGGAATTTCTAAGAGCATCTTTCTTCTTTCTTTCTATGTAAATATATACTGACCAAACTCTTGTTCAAATGTGATTGAAGAGAAGAAAATAGGTGAATGTAATTTTAAGAACTTAAAATTGAGGAAGATGAACAGGAGAAGAAGATGTTATTTAAAAAAAAAAAGAAAAAAGAAATTAGAGTTCTAAGTTGCATTTGAAGGAAAAATGATGAGATGAAATAAGAAAAATTGGAAGACATTAAGTTAATAAGGAAAATTTTGTCATTTTGCTAATTAAAATATTTTACGTTTTTTATTTATTTTTATTATTGATCAAGGCCATTTCATCAAATTCATTCTATTGTTGTGGGTGGCGGGCTTATGCACCGACCGCTACCTCAACCCATCTCGGGAATCTATACATACCGAGTTTGTATCTATCTGTATAACAGAATGGAATCTCTCTGTTTTGTCCCTACTCAATCACCACTCCTTCATTCCAAATTTACCATGAATGCCCCCGTCAAATCACCCTCCACAACAGTAAAAGGCAACCACGTAAAGCCGTTTATTAAAGACACGATATCGAAATCGACAGGGGATATTTTACTGGCGGTAGAGAACAGGCGAAGTCCCTGTGAGCTGCATCAGTGGAGGCGCAGCCGCAGTTGATGAAAGTGTCCCCGAGTTCTCTGCACTGCGAGAGCGGGTACTTGATACCGAATGTTCTGTAGGAAATTCAGAGTATGTGGATAAAATCGGGAAATGTTATCTTTCGTCTCGTCAATTTGAATAATGCGCAATTAAAAGACTCCCAGATCAGGAGGGGGGTCACAACCGAACCGCTTAAATCCCAAGCTCTTCTTAGACAGTTTAGGTCTTTTTAACAAAATATTTCAATTTTGCAACTATGCAAATCAACAAAATTCAAACAACCGTATATCGAATTTTCACCAGACCATTGAAAGTTTTATTTTCAACAATAACTTTTGTTCCAATAGAATTTAAAATTTATGAAGCATACGAACAATATATCATAAATCCATGAAGCATGGACTGTAAATTTAATACGAAAAATTGCATGAATTAAACAACTGAAACATAGAATTTTAACTCAAGGCCTGTGTTACACACAGTTTCCTTAAAATAGATTCGCCCCCTCACCGTCCGTGCTTGAGGTTTAAAACGAGCGTCTGTTTCTCAGGATACAACGGTAAAACCAGTAGCTTCTGAGCACCGCAGAAACCACTCCGGCGAACTGAACTAGTGCCTGAACTACACCACTACCAAGAGAGAACTCTATGCAAATGAATTTCTAGTGTATTCTAAACTTGAAAGATTTTGCTTCTTTTTTTGTGTTGAAATGAGGAAAATGAGCCACTATTTATAGGCTAGGCTACCATTAATGGCAATGACCTTTGGAGTTCCTCATCTTTTTCCTATGTGGAACAAATTCATTTTTCCCCACATAAACTCCCTTTTGAGTGGCACACTTTGAGCCTCAATTTCTCATTCACCCGAGCATCAACTTTGGCAAGTAAGTATATGATTTCGATGTACTCACGGAGGAGAACACAAATCAACTTTTATCTTCCAAATTGAATAACCGGGTCTCACTCAAAACTCGTACCAAAGTCGGCCAATTTTTTCAACAATCCCTCACATGAATGAAAATTGAGAGCAACTCATACATGTGACACATGACGACTTATGAATGTGACACATGACGACTTGTGAATGTGACACATGACGACTTGGTGATATAATTCAACAGTTGAAACCTGCATACGATAGGTA
>NC_036247.1:6024859-6026366 GCF_002742605.1 Olea europaea var. sylvestris
TAGATTTCTTCATCTAAGTCTCCGTTCAAGAAGGCAGTCTTAACATCCATTTGATGTACTTCAAGATTTCGCAAAGCAGCAATCGCAAGTATCATTCTAATGGATGTTATTCTCGTTATTGGAGAATATGTATCAAAGTAATCAAGGCCTTCCCGTTGTCGGTAACCTTTTATTACCAACCTGACCTTATACTTTTCAATAGTTCCATCTGCTTTCATTTTTCATTTGAAAATCCACTTGTAGCCTAGTGGTTTACTTCCTGGTGGAAGATCCACTAGCTCCCATGTATGATTTTGTAAGATAGAATCTATTTCACTTTTAATGGCCTCTTTCCATTGAGGTCCTTCCAAGGAGTTCACAGGTTCTTGATAGTTTTGAGGTTCACTTTCTAGCATATAGGTCAGAAAATCTGGACCATAAGATTTTTAGTCCTTTCCCTTTTGCTACATCTAGGTTCAACCTCAACCTCCTTTCTGGTTCTTGGTCCTGACTATGTTCAGTCATAGTCACATACGTCCGTTTAGAAGAACTTGCCTCTTCTTCGGACCTACATGGAAACACATGTTCAAAGAACGAAGCGTTTCTCGACTCCATTATCGTGTTTCTGTGTATATCTTGGATTTTAGATTCATACACGAGAAACCGATAAACACTACTGTTATGTGCATATCCCATGAATATGCAGTCTACAGTTTTCGAGCCTATCTTGAGGGTCACGTACTAAACATAATCGATTCTGCCTTTGGTACATGTAAATACTCTTAAATAGAAATATTTCATGTTAAGAACTTATTTTCAACTCGGTAAAATAATTCTTCTAAAATTTGATAGTCGACAAAAGTGCATGTCGGCAATAAATTATACTTTACATATACGGCCTCGACATTATCAGGATTAGTTGGGGCAGCAAGTTTGACAATTTTTATAAAATTCGTCCCAACTCCGTTTTCTATGAAATTTATGGCATTAGAAAGATAATTTCAATTAGTTTTCTAGGTTAAAATATGAAAATTTTCCAAGATCATATGATATAGATGTTTTACTGAAAACAGTGAAGTATTACACAGGAAATCCAGATTGACCCCTTGATGTTAAAACCTTGATAACTCAGGCCATAGATATCCAAATTGAGTGATTCCTTTGGCCATATTTAGAAAACTCAAAGAGGAAAACAGAAATATTTTTATAGTTTCAAATGAACGTTTATAGAGTTATAAACATCATTTTGAAAATGACTCCAGAAACTGTCCCGTTTCTGTCTTTTATCACTTGCAAGGAAAATAAACTATAAAAACGTCTCTTAACATAACATGAGGGATATAATTACAAAATTTACTATTAATACCATATTACATCATGTCATGTACATATTTTCACATAGTACCATAAGAAAAATAAATGGAAAAACATTCATCGAGCAAAATATACAAAAGAAAACTTTCGGTACAAAACATCTGTCCTTAATCCATCATCGCTTAAGCCAACTAACTTCCATCAATTCAACGAT
>NC_036247.1:6030385-6041772 GCF_002742605.1 Olea europaea var. sylvestris
AAATCAACTTTTATCTTCCAAATTGAACAACCGGGTCCCACTCAAAACTCGTGCCAAAGTCGACCAATTTTTCCAACATGTTCCAGACTGTAATGGTGCCGTTAGCGATGGTGCTTTGAATGCTATGGAGTATTTGACGAATATTTTGTCGTCCAAGGTGTATGACGTGGTGTACGAATCTCCATTGCAGCTGGCGCAAAAGCTCTTGGAACGGTGGGGGGTAAATTTCTGGCTCAAGAGAGAGGATTTACAGCCTGTACAAATATTCAATATATGATTCTTTTGATATACGAGTTTTTAAGTTATGGTAATGTGGAATCATTTGAATTTTGTTGAAAAATGTAGGGTTTTGGGTACATTTTTTCGGTTAAAGTGGAGTAGTTTGTACTATTTGGCAACTCTTGTGTGTTTTCTAAGCAAGATGTTTATAAATGTTAAACAAAAGGTATCGTGGATTGTTACTAAGGCAATACTTTTCAAATTCAGTGAAAAATTAAAGAGGTTTTGTTGCAATATCAGTTTAGGAAAACTTGTGTAATTTAGAATTATATGAGGTTTTTCTAAAACATAAAATTTGTAATGATCACGCTTGAAGGTATATTGGAAATTTTGGGAAACGTCTTTATGATGCTTCATTTTGAAGTGCACTGTTGTGGAAGAACAGGATGCTGAATTGATATAGTACGTGCTTAGTGTTATGATTTCATTGGCAGGTTTTTTTGTTCAAGCTTCGAGGGGCATATAATATGATGACAAAACTTCCACAGGAGAAATTGGAAAGAGGAGTCATATGCTCTCCGGCTGGAAATCATGCACAAGGCGTGGCATTATGTGCCCAGAGATTGGGCTGCAATGCTTGATTGCTATGCCTGTTACTACCCCAGAAATCAAGGTTAGTACTTGTTTCATGAGTTACTGTATATTCTGTAGTTTCCACATTTAACATTATACCTTATTTAAAAGGTGTTGCCCTGTACTTGTGCAGTGGGATTCTTATGATGAAGCACAGGCATATGTAAAAAGACGAGCTGAGGAGCCGCACTTTCATTCCTTCCTTTGATCACCCAGATGTCGTAACTGGGCAGGGACAGTTGGAATGGAGATTGTACGCCAAATGAAAGGACCAATACATACAATATTTGTGCCTGTTGGGGTGGCAGGCTTATAGCAGGTATTGCTGCCTATGTGAAGAGAGTTGCTCCAGATGTTAAGATTACTGGAGTCAAACCATATGATGCAAACGCAATGGGCATTATTATTGTACCATGGTCAGAGAGTGATGTTGGACCAAGTGGGAGGTTTTGCAGATGGTGTAGCAGTTAAAGTGGTTGGTGAAGAGACTTTCTGTGTGTGTAGAGCACTGATGGATGGGGTTGTTCTTGTTGGCCATGATGCTATTTGTGCATCAATAAAGGTTAGCCTGTTATTTGGTTTTAAGAGTTCATTTTATTTTTGCAATTCTTCTTGATGCTTTATTGTTACCATCCTGATTTATTTTCTGAGTTCTTCTCTGGGAAAACGTATCTCCCTGCTGATTATCATACTGTTTATTTGTCCTGTGTGCATTGATGGAAGTTGTTTTTGGAGTCATGGCGATATTGTAAATGCTTGGTTTTGTATTTAGTGGTGAAGTTTTCTTGCATTTAGCTACATTTGCTTGGGGAAAGGCTCATATTAGGGCGTGTGGTTGCTTTTCTCTTCCTCAGCATTACAACGAATCAGTTGGCTCCTCATGGTTTAAAAAACCCAATTGAAACCCGCTGCTTTAAGGCCCGCCTCGGAGTGAGGCCTGCTTAAAACACCTCAAGTCACTGACTGTGAGGCAATTTTTGGAAGTGTACGCCTCAGTTTTGTGAGGCACACGCCTCACACCACAGCCTCAAGGCTTATGAAACACAAAACTTAAAAATTAGCTTGTTGCCCGTTGAAATATTAAAAACTATGTTTCTCATAGACCACTTAGGGAATAGCCTATTGCTCCCACCAACAAAACTAATAGTTTCTTTATAGATTTTTCCTTTATTTATTTGCAGACTTAAATTGCTCTATTATGAATTCTCAAGAATGTCTTTTGATGTATTATGAGCTTATTTTGCATTTTAATATTTTTTGACATTTGTATGTTTTATTGTCTCTAAACGGCCCAAGACTTGCGGTTTGCCTCATGAAGGAAAAACACCATAGTATCTAGTTTCGCCTTTTATAACATTTGGCTCTTAATTCCATTCTCTTTTTTTTTAACCACCATTATTTAATTTGGCACTCTGTTAGTTTTTTGTGTTGGTAGTGATAATATCCTCTCTATTCCATGTAATGAGCATCAATGAATGATGATCTTGCTAGAGCTTGAAATTACCTTGATTTTCAATATAAGTAGCCAAACACATGAAAAAACTTGCATGTTTACAACAATTCACCTTAAAAGACATCAGCTTATGATGAATGTCATATTTGAATCCTTGGGTTACTTTAGCCGCTTCCATTTTGGAGATCTATAAATGCATTTGTAAATGACCTTTCCAGAAAAGTTTAGGTTTAACTATTGTCTTTTGAAAAGATGGTTAGCAATTTTCTTTGGGAAAAAGTTGCTAAATTGGCTAGAAGATTACTCCAGTGAGCTTAGCAACCTGCTATATGCTTCTGTATCTGATTTCCTACTTTGCATATTCATCTTACTCAATACTGAGTCACCATTTTTAGTGCAAATGATATTTTGAAATGATTGCTGAATAAGACTGAAGTGGTGGCGGAACAATGCCCTTCAATCCGCCTAGTGGCGTTCAGCATTCCGGCTACTCCGTCAAGTGTATGTGACCTGAAAAACGAAGGTGGGGCTTTCTTCCCCATTTTACCTTCGGCGTGAGAATTAGTTTATAGATTTGGAAAAAATGTAATCGGAATTCAGATGGCTAAAAAGAGAGAAAGAGAGAGAGAGAGAGAGAGAGAGAGATCCCCTTACCTGTATCATATCCGGGGGTATTTATAGCTATTGGGAGCTGGATAATCGCTGGGCGATCGTGGTGCCACGTGTCCCACATTGGCATTCCCACTACTCCTACGTGCTGATTGGAGGGTCTTTAACTTCTCGCTTGGAGGTTACGCCCGTATTAACTGCCATGGAACCTAGTCAATTCACTAGAGATTTTATGGCTAAGTGTTTGGATAATCTTGTAGGCAATTCCATGCCAATTGAAGACTTCGCGTAGAGGTAGAGCGACCTTGGGGAGTCGACGGCCTCGCGTAGTAGTAGAGTGTCCTCTGAGGGTAGTGGTAGAGCGCCCCTGGGGGGGTCGACGGCCTCGCGTAGTGGTAGAGCGTCCCGTGGAGATAGTGGTAGAACACCCCTAGGGGGTCGATGGCCGTGCATGGTGGTAGAGCACCACTTGGGGATAGTTTTAGAGCATCCCTTAAGGGTCGGTGGCCTTGCATCGAAGTGCAGCGATCCATCTTGCTTGTCGCCAAGGGTGGCTTCCTCTACCAATCTATATCATTAGCCCCCCTACGCCTCGTCGATGTTTTCGACAAGGGGTAGCAATTTTCTTTATCCAGGTGGTTTGAAATTATTTTTTTATTTTTTTATTTTTGATAAATGAGTAACTCGTATTAGCAAGTCGAGCAATGCAATCGAAATCAAATAGTAATTTTACTGTACACATGGCACCCCATCAATGGTCCTAATGTTGGAGGGAATTTTCCCCCCAAAAAGTTTGAATCCTTGTGTCTATAAAAGGGGGGTGATTTCTACTTCAAAGAATCACTCTCATTTTCTCTCAACATCCTAGGCTTTCTCCCTTCTAAGGTAATTTTTTCTCCTTTTTAATCAAAGTCTTGCTTAGTATTTGTTCTCTTCATCTTTTTTTGTTGCCATGTATAAGACTATTATTTCTTCTCCTTCCAATGAGAATAGTGATGGGGGGTGCAGTGACTCGACTGGACCTTTGTCAGAGGGTACCGAAGGGGGTCCGACCGGCCCCGCTGGTCAACGATCGACTAGCCATAGGGCTGGCCGTCCCTTGGCTTCTCTTGAGCTTCGTGGCCCGTCCGGCCCCTCGACCCAACTCGCTAGTGACTCGCCCCCTTCCTTTATGACATTGATAGTGAAACTCATTCAATCGATTCTTAGGCGTTTGTCCCACATTCCCCTAAGAGGCACATTAGTTCTACCAAATTTCCAAACCAAAATTTAGAAATTGGGTGAGACCCGGCTGGTGAGGTCATTCTCCCTAGATATCCCAAAAAGTTATAGTCTCTACAATTCCCCATTTAAGTTGGAAAAATGTCTAGGTAAGTATGACTAGATTGATGATTACATCTATAGAGCCCCCGGTCCTAAAGAAAGACTCCCTGGGTCCGACCCCCGCGAGGTAGCCGTTTACAAGGATGTTATGGATGGGGGTTTTCGGTTCTCCATTCATCCTTTTTTTGTGTTGATTTTTAATGAGTTTCACCATACTCCTGGTCAAATAAATCCCAACGCGTGGAGAAAGGCGTTATATTTCCTATATGTTTGTCTCAAAAGGAAAATATCACTTTCCATAAACCTTTTTAGGTGTGTCTTCGAAATGCATGAGCTAGTTCAGTGTAATGCATTCATCTATTTTACCACCAGGGTTCCTTTGCAATTTCCTAAATTTAGAAATTCGAATAGCAGATGGAAATCCCGATTCTTCTTCGTTCGACCTTCAGCGGGTCGATTTTCTTTCAACACTAATTGGCGACACCCCCAAATTCGTCTCTTCAATAGCCAAGTAGAAGTTACCCCCTTTCTAAAAGCTCAAATCCGAGAGTTGGTTGACGTACCGCCTCTCGCACCTGACTTAGGATCAATCTTGACCATGAAGAACATGTTGATAGTGGGGATGAGTCGTCCTACTGGTAGGTTGTTTCCATCAATTTTTTTTATTGCATGCACACACGTTCATTTATTATTTTTTTACTTTTAGTTTTTTGGGACTAATGAGTTTGGGTGTGTGCATATAGATATGGACTTTGATCTTGATGAGGTATTGAAGACCCTGCCACGAGGCGATAAGGGCCCTACTCCCGTTGATGGTAAGCTTTTGTGTTCACCTCCCTTTTTTTTGTATCTTCATGCTCTTCTACCTTGCGATCTTAACGGATTTTAACTTATATGTGCAGGGACAGAGCTTGATCTTGAAGGGATCATGAATTCCATGCTCGACTAGGGGCAAGGGGATGGGACGGATCCATCACCTATCCCTTCAAAGAGAAGGAGGGCGGCCGACCAAGGGGGGAGGTCTTAGGTGATCAACAAGACCTCCAGACGAGCCCCGTGAGGTGGCTCCAGCTCCTAGGCCAGGTGCTTCCAGCCATGCACGGTGTGAGCACGAGGATTCACTTCCCAACTTCGGGTTTCCTCCCATCCCCAAGGCTATCATGAGATGGGGGTGCTCAAATCTTTGGTGACGCCCGCTCGATCTAGAGCAATTGCAGGGCGTAGTGCAGACAACATTGAAAGGGTTACGGTTGTTTATCTCCAGAGGTTATGTTTCCAATTTCGCATTTTCTTTTATGTTGGGTCTTGTCTTTTAAGCTTGGTTTAACGCTTGACTTTTATTTTACCCCCTCATTTCTTAGGTGGTATCCCTCCAGACTGGACTCGCTGAATCGAATCGCCGCCTGGCCTCGAAGTTGAAGACTCTTATTGAAGAAAAGAAAAAAGAGGCTTATTACTACAAGAAAAAGATATCCTCCTTGAAGAAATCTCTGGAGACGTTGGATGCTCAAGTTCGTGAGCAGGAGACGGAGAATGACAACTTGCGTTCTGTTTTGGCTCGCGCTCCGGAGAAGGCGATTGAAAGGTATAAGACCTCAGCTGAGTATGCCAAAGATCTCGAGGTATCTGTGGAGCAGTATAAGATGTCGTCTGATTATGCTAAGGCTTTGAATTCATATGGGGGGAAAGCGATGACAGCTTCTATCAAACTCTCCAAGGAGTGGCTTATGGCCGAGCATCCTTCTATAGAACCCTCTAGTCTAGATAGATTTCTTGCATAGCGCAAGGGGAAGGAGAGTGGAGCACAGTCATCTAGGTCGCTTGGACGTTCATCACGAGGTGGTAGTGGGGATGTCTCCCCTTCGAGCTGAAGCATTTCTTAGTCGTTGTTCCCTTTGCTAGTTTTTCCTTTTTCGTGTTTACTTTTGTTTAGTCTCGTTATCTCCTACTTGTCCGGAATGTGGGCAAGAGTTTCTCATATTATAAATACATTTTTTGTTCGCTATTATTAGTGTTGAATGCATTGTTCTTTCAACTTGTCGTCTCTCGTGTCATCCCTCTTCTTTTTTCTTTCATTGTTTGATGGTGCGGGGGAGTGGCTTTTTATTGGGCTAGAGTTCAGTGGTCGATGGCCCTAGCCAATTTTAGCCTTGTGCTACGCTGTGCCTAGCCGTGTAGGCTATGTCGACTGTCGGGAGAGGGGTCTAGCGGTTAAGGGCCTTAGCCAATTTTTGGTTTGTTAAGGCTCTTCACCTAGTTGCGTAGGCTATGTCAACCATCGGGAAACGGGTTTAGCGGTTAAGGGCTTTAGCCAATTTTTGGCTTATTAAGGCTCTCTGCCTAGCTGCGTAGGCTATGTTGACCGTCGAGAGAGGGGTCTAGCAGTGAAGGGCCTTAGCGCCTAGCCGTGTAGGCTATGTCGACCGTCAGGAGAGGGGTCTAACGGTCAAGGGCCTTAGCCAATTTTTGGCTTGTTAAGGCTCTCCGCCTAGCCGCGTAAGCTATGTCGACCATATGTCTTCATGGGATGAAAGAGAGTCTGAGACTGCATATCGATAGATAAAAATACTTGGATTTGTGAGCTCATTAGGCCCACCGGGACATCCCAGCTAGGTTGGCCCTTCCTTAGCGCCCTTATCACTTACTGCTACCAAGGTTTTTTATTGAATAAACAAATACAACTAAGGGTGTCTTCGTGAGGCATTACATAGAGAGAATTAACAAGGCAATCTATCTATTGTACTTACAAAACGTAGCCCGTGCATCTATTCTAAAATCTACTGGTAGTATTTTTTAAGATGCTCTGCGTTCCACGGTCTACCCAGTAGTCTTCTCTTCATGTCTTTCAAGCTGTATGCCCCTTTCTTAGGCTGCGGGATCACTTCATATAGGCTTTCCCAGTTTGGTCCAAGTTTTGCTTGGAGGTGTCCTGCTGCTGTCGCGTCTCTTAACACGAGGTCCCCTGGTTGAAAGATTCTTGGTTTCACTCTCCGATTGAAGTATTTGGCGGCTCTTCGTTTATAGGCCACCATCTTTATTGCCGCCTTCTTCTTTACTTCTTCTAGTAGGTTGAGTTCTCCTCTGGTCGTAGTGTCATTGGGCTGTCTGACTTTCATTCTACCTGTCTCACTCAAAATTTCAATTCGGACTACGGCTTCCATCCCGAAGGTTAGTTTGAATGGTGTCTTCCCAATCGGCTCTCGTGGAGTCGTGTGGTACGCCCATAGCACATTGGGTAGCTCGTCTGCCCAAAGCCCCTTTTCCTTTTCTAATATGGTCTTCAGATCCCAGAGAATGACTCGATTGGTCACTTCAACTTGCCCGTTCGATTGTAGGTGAGCGACTGAAGTCAGTCTATGGTCGATGTGATAACTTGCACAAAAAGTCTTGAAGCTATGATTGTCAAATTGTCTGCCGTTATCTGTCACCATTATCCTGGGTATCCCGAATCGACATATTATATTTTTCCATACAAAACCTTGTACTTTTGCAATCGTGATGGTCGCAAGTGGTTTTGCCTCTACCCACTTGGTGAAGTAGTTGATGGCGACCAGCAAAAACTTCCTCTACCCCTTAGCTAAAGGTAGAGGCCCTAAAATGTCCATCTCCACTGAAAAAATGGGCACACCCCAAAAATGGCTGCCTGTTGCTCGGCTGGGAAGTGGATCGAATTTTCGTATCGTTGACATATGTCACACTTTCTTACTAATTCTTTGGCATCTCTTTTCATGGTTGACCAATAGTAAACTTGCCGTAGAATTTTGAAAGCAAGGGATGTTGCCCCTTGGTGGTTACCACAAGTCCCAGCATGTACCTCAAACAATATCTCTTTAGCTTCCGAAGGTCGTATGCACTTCAGATATGGCATGGTGAAATCGCGCTTGTAAAGTTGCCCATCAATGATGGTGAATGAGGCTGCCCGAGCTCTCAACCTCCTTACTTCAAAGGGATCTTCTTGTGTTTCATTTTCTGTGAGATATTTGATTAACGGATCCATCCAGCTTTCCTCGTACTCAATATTTTTCACCTTGACCCAGCGTTGGATGCTAGGTTGCTGTAAGACTTGCACGTTCGCTGTTCACGACAGATTTCTTGGGTTTGCCGATGTGAGTTTCACTAGCGCGTCTGCCTGTTCATTTTCCTTTCGTGGGACCTTTGTCATCCTGAAGCTTGCGAACCCCTTTGCAGATCCCTTACTTTCATCAGGTAAGCTACCATCTTCCCATCCTTAGCCTCATATTTCCCCGACACCTGTCCAACTATCAGCTGCGAGTCACTGCAAATCTCTACCGAAGACACCTCCAGCCTAGCTGCCAGACCTAGGCCTGTGATTACTGCTTCATACTTAGCATCGTTGTTAGTGGCGAGGAACTCGAAGCGCAGTGAGTATTCCAATTCCTCGGAGTCTGGCCCAATCATTATGATTCCTACCCCTGATTCTTCCGTATTTGAAGAACCATCCACAAAAACCTTCCAATATGTATTTTTCCCTTCTGGGGGTTCTGCTGGGCTGGTGAGCTCAGCAATGAAGTCTGCCAGAGCCTGCACTTTGATGGCGGTCCTTAGCTTGAATTCAATGTCAAAATCACTTATTTCAATTACCCATTTCAGCAGTCTTTTGGATGTCTCTCGTCGATGTAGGATCTGCTTGATGGATTGGTCGGTCATCACTTGTACCGTATGGGACTGGAAGTAAGGCCTCAATTTTCTGACCACAACGATCAATGCGAGCACTAGTTGTTCGGCCAGACTGTACCTTGTGTCTACGCCTTTGAGGACTTGACTGACATAGTAGACTGGTTTCTATGCCTTTGGGAATTCCTTTACGAGAACTGCACTGACTTCCCGTGGCAATACTGCAAGGTAGAGACATAGTACGCCCTCAGGGCATGAGCTAGTCAATATGGGAGGCTGCTGTAGTGACCTCTTCAAGGATTCCAGTGACTCATCGCACTCTTGAGTCCACTCAAAATTTGTAGAGCCCCCAATGGCTTTAAAGAAATGGTAGCACTTATCTACTGCCCGGCTCATAAAACGGTTAAGGGCTGCCACACGCCCTATCAGCCGCTTGACCTCCTTTCTACTAGTGGGGCTTCTCATTTCAAGTATTGTCTGTATCTTGTCGGGATTCGCCTCAATACCTCACTGGGTGATCATAAAACCTAAGAACTTTCCACCGACTGTACCAAAAACACATTTCTCGAGGTTGAATTTCAGATTATTCTGTTGAGCTATGTCGAACACTCTTTGCAGACAGGCCACATGGTTGATGACCTTAATACTTTTTTCCACCATATCGTCGACGTAGGTTCTATGACATTTCCAGTCAATTCCTGAAAGACCCTATTCACCATCCTCTTGTAAGTTGTCCCTGTATTCTTCGGGCCGAAAGGCATGGCAGTGTAACAGTTGGTTCCAGAATCTGTGATGAATGGCATCTTCTCTTGGTCGCACTCAGCCATAGAGATTTAATGATACCCCGAGAAAGCATCTAGAAAGTTGAGCCTCTCGTGACCCGACGTGGCGTCGACGAGGTAGTCTATCTGTGGGAGTGGGTATGAGTCCTTAGGGCATGCCTTATTTAATCCGGTGTAATCTACGCACATGCGCCACTTCCCATTTGACTTTTTTACTAGCACAATGTTGGCTAACCATTCGGGGTACCGTACCTCTCGGATGAAACCTACTTGCAGTAACTTTTCCACTTCCGCCCTTGTTATTTCTTACCTTTCGGGGGCGAGGTTCCTTTTCTTCTGCTTTATTGGTTTGGTTCCAGGTAGAACTTCGAGGCAATGCTGAGCGAGTGCTGGGCTGACCCTAGTGATATCACTTGGGCTCCATGCAAAAATGTCTAGGTTGTCTGTCAGGCACCTCACCAGCTTCCCTTTTTCGTCAGAGTCCAACTCGGCCCCGATGCTGACCTCCCAGCCCTCCATTATGGAAATCTTTTTGATCATGTTAAACGGCTCAATCCGCCCTCTCGGAGGTTCGAATTCTAACATCATTACTGATGGGGCTCTTCCAACTGTTATACTGTCGACATAACATTTTTTGGATGCTTGCAGATCCCCTGCACGCACCCGACTCCCCTGCTAGTTGGGAATTTCAGGACCTGGTGATAGGTCGAGGCGATGGCTCCAGCTGCGTTGAGTAACGACCGACCGTAGATTGCATTATAGGCCATGAGGGTCTTAACAACCAAAAAGCTTGCCACAATTATCACAGTGGTTGGATATGTGCCTAGCATGACCGAGAGCTCCACCGTACCTTCTGGAATCACCGTGGCTTCTCTAAAGCCTTGTAAGGGGGTGTTCACGATTTTTAACTTGTCAGGTGGGACCTTCAGGCTTAAAAAAGCGTCCCAAGTGAGTACATTTGCAGCACTTTCCCCGTCGACCAACACTCTTTTGACGTCAAAATCAGCTATGTCGCCTACTATTACTAGGGCATCATCATGGGGGTGCGCCACACCTACCAAGTCTTCCTCGCCAAAAGTGATGCTCTGGCTGAACCTTACCTTCTTTTGGATGGAGCAGATCCCAAGAGAGCGTGCGTAGCTTTTCCTTGCCGAATTTGAATCTCCCCTTCCTCCTGTAATCATGTTTATTACTCCAGCCCTAGGTGGGGGACGGTCCTCCATCTTTTGCTTCCCCCGGTTGTCCTTCACATATTTTCCAGGAGACCCCGCCTTAGGAGGCGCTCGATCTCCTCCTTCAGTTGCAGGCACTCTTTAGTATCATGCCCGTGATCCTTGTGGAAATGACAATATCTGCCCTGGTTTCTTTTGCCCGCTGGTATCACCATGGGTCTCGGCCATTCTAGCTCTTTCATGTCTCATATTTCCATCAATAGTTTGGCACGTGGGGTGTTCAAAGGGTGAACGCCCTGGACTCCTTTCGTTTGTGCCTGGCTGGCAGGTCAAACCATCTTCTCACTCCTTGGCCTATTTTTGTTGGCAGGTCTTAGCTTGTCCCCCGCCTTGGGCTTGTGACTTTCTACTTCCCATCCCTCTCTGAGGTTCTTTGTGACCTTCTCTGCCTCCTCGGCATCAACATACTTGTCTCCCTTTTTCAATAGGTCGTGCATTGATTCTGGAGGGTTCTTGGAAGTGACATCTTAAAAGCCCGTTCCGAGTTCCATTCATCAATGC
>NC_036247.1:6042831-6053267 GCF_002742605.1 Olea europaea var. sylvestris
TGTGTCACTTCTTGTTCGTCTTCTTGACTTAACCTTTGTGTTCAATGTAAGAGTTTCCCACAGACGGCGCCAATGAAGTGGTGCCGGAACAATACCCTTCTATCCACCCGGTGGCGTTCAGCGTTCCGATTACTCCGTCAAGTGTATGTGACTTGAAAAACGAAGGTGGGGCTTCCTCCCCCGTTTTGCCTTCGGCGTGAGAATTAGTTTATAGATTTAGAAAAAATGTAATCGGAATTCAGATGGCTAAAAAGAGAGAGAGAGATCCCCTTACCTGTATCACATCCGGGGGTATTTATAGATATTGGGAGTTGGATAACCGCTGGGCAATCGTGGTGCCAGGTGTCCCACGTTGGCATTCCCACTATCCCCACCTGCTGAGTGGGAGGTCTTTAACTTCCCGTTTGGAGGTTGCACCCGTATTAATCGCCATGGAACCTAGTCAATTCACTAGAGGTTTTATGGCTAAGTGTTTGGATAATCATGTAGGCAATTTCATGCCAGTTGAAGACTTCGCATAGAGGTAGAGCGACCTGGGGGGGTTGACGGCCTCGCGTAGTAGTAGAGCGCCCCCGGGGGTAGTTGTAGAGCGCTCCTGGAGGGGGGGTCAACGGCCTCACGTAGTGGTAAAGCGCCCCGTGGGGGTAGTGGTAGAGCACCCCTGGGGGGTCGATGGCCGTGCATGGTGGTAGAGCACCACTTGGAGATAGTGGTAGAGCATCCTTTAAGGATCGGTGGCCTTGCATCGAAGTGCAGCGATCCATCTTGCTTGTCGCCGAGGGTGGCTTCCTCTACCAACCTATATCAAAGACTAACTTCGATATTTGGAAATTTGATTTCATGTGCTTAACAATAAACCTTGGTGCAGGATATGTTTGAGGAGAAAAGGAGCATTTTGGAACCAGCAGGAACTCTTGCCCTTGCTGGAGCTGAAGCATACTGCAAGTTACTATGGACTCAATGATGAAAATATAATAGCTGTAACCAGCGGAGCTAACATGAATTTTGATAGATTGAGGTTGGTAACTGAACTTGCAGATGTTGGTAGACAGCGCGAAGCTGTACTTGCAACTCACATGCCAGAGGAACGTGGAAGCTTTAAGAGATTCTGTGAGCTTGTTGGTCATCTAAATCTCTGGCTTTATTTCTCCCAACTTTCTAAGTGATAGCTTCCATATTAGATACCCACTGTCATTTGGGTTGCAGGTGGGACCTATGAATATTACTGAAGTTGAGAAAGCTCTAGCTCTAGTCCTTTATATATCGAAGTTGAGCACTTCTGTCACTTAAAATGAGATATCAACAGAATGTGCCTTTTCCTCCCCATGTGGACTCTGCGGTACTGTTTCCTGAGTGCCCCTTTGGATAACTGGAAGTTATTCATTTCTAGAGAATACAAAGCAATGAAAGCATGCACTAGAGGCATGTCCCCACAAATTCAAAATTAAAATTAAGCATGTATGTAATGTTTAGAAAACCATATTCTGGTTGTATTCATTATTTTTTATTTGCTTCTGGAAAAGTTGACCTAATATGAGGCGGGCTAGAATCTCTTCAGTAGGACAAAAATTCGACAATATGTAATGTTTAGGAGGATTAATTTTTCTAGATAGTTATCTTTTCCTGTTTTCTACAGTGTTGGCCTTCACACAAAATTTGAACTTGAAGCAATGGTGGAGAAGATGAAATCGGCTCAGCTACAAACCATAAACCTTACAAATAATGACTTTGTCAAAGACCATTTGCGACACTTGGTAATTATCTTTTTGATTCTCTCTGTCTTCGTATGTAAAATGACTTCTAGGAATTAATCTACGTTGTGTTCTTCATTGACAATGTAAGCACATAGTTTATGATTTGTATGCACAAATTTATTCGATCTTTAAATTCTAATAACAAATTGCACTATGACCTATGGGTATTTCAACAAATAACATTTGAATCATGAAGCGCTCTATAATATTATTTAGACTAAGAGATGGATGCATGTTTATCAATTTGTAACATAATACGCATCCTATATCATGGGATATTTTGAACGTCTAGTGTGATTTTCTAAACCTGGGAAGAAACATTATGCGAAATGTTTTATTATTTTGCTTTATCAGAAGATAAACTGATCGAGAAGCCACTAATCTTTTACAAAACAAAAACTTCCGTCACACTACTATGTAGTGAGGCTTTCTACATCATAACGAAATGTGGGCCACACGTTATTACTTGTATAAAATATAGAACAAAATTATGTCATTTGGATTGGGGAAATTGCAGTTTAACCTTGATAGTTTGTCGTGTACTAGAATTTGTTTGCAGCATACCAATTTGTGCTCTAAAGCTAAATATCTTCACGGTAGAATGAATTAGGCTACTTAGGTGTTGATGCATTTGGTCCTCGTACTTCTGCATATAGATTATCTATAAGGTATTTGATGAATGAGGACAATTTGCATTTTTAAAGGTAAATGAGTATTAGTTTGGCTCTTGATGACAAGATAGATAGAGTTTCTTCCACTTCCACTTGAAAAGGATATTGCATAGAGTATCTGAGTAAGCATTATACATCAGGGAAGCATGAGTGTGCTGACCTGACTTCATTTTTCGATCTCTTTCAGATGGGAGGCCAATCAAATGTTAAAAGACGAGCTTCTGTGCCGTTTTGTTTTTCTAGAAAGACCATGAGCTTTGATGAAATTTTTGGATGCTCTGAGTCCACGTTGGAATATAAGTTTGTTCCATTATCGGGGACAGGTTGCTTCTCCAAACTTTGTCTAATTTTATCATTTTAATCCATATTTGACTAGCCCAATTCATCTGTTCACCATATGTATAGGGAGAAACTGGTGCAAATGTGTGCGACGACCCTTCCTAATCAGGTTAAGTTATTAGCTTTCAAGCAGATTTCCTGATAGATTGTACATTTTGCCACTATCATATGTTGAGCAGAGAAGTGAGCTATGATATTTCATCCTTATCTTTATGTTCAGAATGGACCTTATATAAGTTAGCAAAGGAGTTTATTTCTGCTTAAAGCGAGTATTCCTATTTATTGTGGTTTGAACCCGAGATTGTTATCTGAAGATAAAGGAAAGAATAATAATGGATTATTTTTATGCTTTATAGATCTTTCTGTCGGTTCACAGATTAATTGGATCGACCCAATTTATGTATACAGAATCTCTACCAGTACAAGAAAAATATGAACCCTGAAGTTCAGATTCCGTTAATGGCGCATGGCTTTCACTTATTGTGCTGCCCTGTCATACCTGAGGATGTTAACTTTACGCTGAAAAATTCACAGAATCATCCCCAGTTGAAGAAAATGCAACTTTTTCAAGAAGAAACATGATAATCAAAATGTTATCCGATAATTTTTTTATGTTATCTAAGTTGGAATTGCTTGAATTCGAATATGCGTTGGTCTTGTGTAATAAGGTTCTGTATTTTGATACAACAACCTTATCTTTCATTGCAACAATAACGAGTGACTTCGGCTCCTACATGAAATAGGGTATGTGCCTAAAGAACCCTAAAAACATGCTACGTTGGGGGTACTTGAAAATCAGCTAAATTTGCTTGCAGTGAACCATTTGACCATGTAGCATCGCTCATGTCAAATCTCTAGGCCCTGCATGGCCTGTGAGCTACTGTAGTGGGCTTTTATTGGCCCGGCCCGGCCCTTCACGACATTTTCTTTTTTGAATTATCTCCTCAATCCAATTGCAGTTTTCCACGCGCAATCATATTGAATCTCAAGCGTGCAATGCTTGTTTCATTATTGCTTACTTTTGCTCTCCACTTTCATGTTCTATTACTTCTGCCTTGCGGTTGAAGCCCTCATAATTTGCTAAAATTAAGAAAAAGTAACAAATCTTACACGTCAAACATTTTCAAATTCACGAAAACGAATCTTGTGTCCACTAAAACTGTATTAGGTAGCTTTTAACCACATGGATTCTCACCTCCCCTAAACAAACTCTCCAATACAGACAATTTATCAGATTCTCTTTTGCCCCCTTTTTGTGTGTTGAGTACCATGCACTAAACACGCCATTAGAGGTGCATAAAATGCCTTCTTAGCAGAAAAAATGCATCTTTATTGTAACCCTTAATTCTCTCTAACCTCCAGCTGCAAGAGTCCTCCATAAATCTCCTTCACATGCTTCTGTACCATTCGGACCCCGACGGCACCCCAAAAAATCTGTGAAACATCACTCTGAAAGCACAAGGAAGAAAAGATGGAATTCTTAAGATGTATTTTTAGTAGATGTTTTCAAGTTGCTATGATTACTATGAGTTTATGTATTGTTAATGGGGAACCTCTAGTTCCAGCATTGTGCATATTTGGGAAACACCAACAATTTGAGGACACTTATCAAAGCAAACTTCCCTCCTTATGGAAGAGATTTCACCACCGACCTACAGGAAGGTTCTGCGATGGAAAGCTTGCCACAGACTTCACCGGTGAGAGCTCTTCTATAAAAGCTCGACTCTCCTTCTTTCTCATAAACAAACATTCTCATCGATGTGTTTCCTCGTGTACAGCTGAGTACCTTGGATTCACCTCTTACCCACCTGCATACCTCAGCCAAAAGAAGCCAAAGGTAGAAATATTCTCCTTGGCGCCAACTTTGCTTCAGCTGCTTCTGGTTATTATGACAGAACAGCATAGCTTTACGTAAGTACAAGATCTATCAGACTCGGATAAATGGTGAGAAAGAACGCATAGATTGTGATAGTTTTAATTCTTGCACGCGCTTTTGAAATTGCAGTGCACGCCGTGACATTGACGCAGCAGCTAGAATACTACAGGGAATGACAGATCAAAGTAGCGAACTTGGTAGGGAAGGGCAGAGCTAATGCTGTATTCTCAGGAGGATTCCACCTATTAAGTGCAGCGAGCAGTGATTTTATTCAAAACTATTACATCAACCCGTTTCTCAATGGAGCTTATTCGCATGATCAGTTCTCAGACATTCTTATGAAATCATACTCTACCATTGTACAGGTGATGCAAAACTCTATTGATCTACTTTATTTGATCATGTTCAACTGTATATAGTATGAACTGCAGTATAATACAATAGTATGTAAACTGCAATGTCTGAAAACATAATTTGTGAAGCGTGAGGTGTCTCATTGTAAATTTGAGAACCTAATCATACGACTTACAAACCTTTACAAACTTTGTCTTACAGCACGGTTTTTCTGAACGCGAATGCATATTGACATTAACTTTTATTTCTTCACAGAATTTATACCTGCTGGGAGCAAGACGAATTGGAGTTACAACCCTACCACCAACTGGCTGTTTGCCAGCAGCCATTACGTTATTTGGTTCAGGGAGGAACCAGTGTGTGGCAAGGTTGAACCGAGATGCTATGTCATTCAACAACAAACTGAACAATACGTCTCAAATTTTGAAGAGCAAGCTTCCAGGGCTCAAACTTGTAGTCTTCGACATCTACCAGCCTCTACTGGAGTTAATAACAAAGCCCACTGATATTGGTACAATGACTCCTCTGATATCATAAGCATCTGCACAAGTAATTGAGAGAAATGATAAAAAAATGGCACCTTCAAATTTCCTTAATATGTTCAACTTCACCCAAACATGTCCTTCTCACTGGTTGATACAGCGGAAAGGCCATGCGATTTCATGTTTTATCAGCACATAATCAAAGTTTTTTCAATTTTCGTTTGATTCAACTCTTCTATAATTTTATTCTTTTATTTTTTTAATCAAATTTTGATTGTGCTCAAGGATTCTTTGAGTCCAGGAAGGCCTGCTGTGGGACTGGTACAATTAATACATCCTTCCTCTGCAATGCAAAGTCTGTGGGGACATGCTCAAATGCTACATTGTGTTCTGGGATGGATTCCATCCCTCTGAAACTGCTCCTGAAAAGTTGGTTCGAAGTCCACTCGAAAAGGGATTCGATCTCATCTCTTGAAGCCACCACTAATAGCAGTAATCATCTGTATTCCACTAATATAATAATCCTTTCATATATCCCGTGTTTTTAGAGTTATAAAGTTGACCTAAAACACTACTTATATACTTGGTTACAGCATCATGTATGAGATGATTTTAGCAATGTAAGTCGGATTATGCAATCCTAAGATAAATATGTTGGCTCGTGATCCTTTGTACTGAAGAATGTTATCAACAGTTATGAGTTTGTTGGAACTGAAACCATGCTACTGTGGTCTGTCATGCAAGAGTCATGGTATTATAGAAACATTTTAGTTTAATACAGCCCCCCCCCCCCCCCCCCCCCCCCCCCCCCCNGCAACCCTCGGTAAAAGAAAAATGGAACTATATAAAGAAAAGAGTAAGAAGATAAAGAGAAAAATGATATTGCATGCATTTATTCACTTGAGCTTTTTTTAATTATTTTTCGGTAAGAAAAAATTACTGATGCCCTCTATGTTAGCTTGGTAGAGAGACCAATTTTTGCCAAGTATCTAGAAAGAAATTCATGTCCATATATACAAGAAACTGAATAACTACCATAAAGCACTACATTCGTGTATTAAGTCAAAGATTCCTACCTTTAGCATTGATTGTCAGAAACTTCTAAGAAAGTTCAAATCCAGCATTAGAATTGATGGCATAAAGAAGTTTTGCTCTCAAAGTACTGGAGCGTTTGTATGTTGGTAGCTGAATCGTCAAGTAGAAACGAAAAGGAAAACAGATTATATACTAATCATGACAATAATAATAGATGAATTTTAGTGAATTAGGCTCATCAATTTGTGGAGTCCAGTATGCCAAAGTAGATGGTACCTTGAGAGTATTATAGCATGTAGAAGCAGATGGAAGCCGATCCACATCTTGACCTCCAAATGTTGCCCATAGAGGTACATCACAGACAACCTAATTAGTTTAAAGTTCTCGAATCAGTCTACAACAATGCTACAAATAGTACATTATTACAATGTCTCCAGAATCATTAAGGATTGTGGTTCCCTCATTTTTTTTCCTCTGTATATATATTCTTATCGTTTATGATCTCAAATAGAAGCTTACCATGGATTGAGGACATAACTCAGGCTTTATGAGCTAGGTTTAATGTGGCTCACAGCTCAGGTTACTAAGGACTTGACACAATCGGGTCATACTCTGCTCAATATAGATTCTTCTACAAGGCTCAAACTAGGCTGATTGATTGCATAGCTTGACCAACAAAATAAAAGATATATCTAGGTTGTATATAAAAGGAAAAGCCTAATTCTGACACCATCAATGCTCAAATACATTATGAAACTTTGGGAACAATTATTTAACGGGTCTGAATAAATTCATGAAAGTAAAATTCCATAATGTAGTTCATGCATAACAATCATCATGAGACCATAATTAAATGACTGAAGTTGACAAACACCTTCACTGGACACCTAAAGAGATCTGCACAAGTACCTTGTGAATGGTAAAGGCAGGCTGCAGGTGTTTGAACCCAAGCAATGGAGCTCGAGAACAACTGGTCACAAACTTAAGAAGCATACAGCGTTCTCTTGGTTCAAATCCCGCAAATACCTGACATACAGGAACACTGAAAGGTCAAAGAAGATATTGACAAATATTGTTACAGCAGATGATTAATCAAGCAACCAATCTCCATGTCGTTCAACATCAGATCAGTGATTAAATATAAAGGTGTATAAGAAAAGAAACAGAGAATACTATAAACTTATGAGTCAAAAATTTAGAAATTAAATCGGTCATTTGATTTTATGATTCCCCAGCCAGAAGCCCCCAGGAGGCCAGGAACGTTTTCCCTCCAGTGATTCCCTATCAACTTTCTAACTTTGTTTGCTTCATAGGAAAAACTTCAGTAAGTGGTAAAGCTTATTTGGAGGATCTCCAAGAGATTATTTATAAAGAGCATCTTCGACTTTAGAGAGAATTTTTTATACACTTCAACAATGCTCTCTATTTTGCCTCTTCATTGTGTTTTCTTCAAGAAAAATTTATTGATTTCTCCTCATCTTTTATTCAACATATCTTTTTATATGTCAATAGCCAATCAATTCAAATATGATTTGAACAATTTAAGTAGTAAAGTATTGACATTTGTAACTTATTAAATACATTCATTATAAAGGAAAAACCAAGAGCGACTTTGGTTCACCAAATTGACACTCTATTTTTGACTTTTTAAAATAGAGAATGGGTTTGGCTCTTCAAATTTGGAGGGCTAAACCCATCCCCTATTTCAAAAAGTTAAGATAAATAGTCTCTTTGAGACTATTTTTAAACATTCGCTCTCTTAAATAAAGAGCATTTTGTATTTAGAGAGTTTCTAGAAGATGCACTCAGTCTGTAAAACATTGATTCATCCAGGAAAAGAAGAAATTGTGTCAGCAAAGGATGAAGAAACTTCATCAATTGATCACGTGGATTATTCATATAAAATCAAAAACTTCTTTCATCTTTAATTTAAGAATCCCAGCCTCAAAAAGCAGCTATCAGTGCTGGAGTAGCTGAAACATGTAAAATTCCATCACTTAAGAATTATCCAACTTAATTTAGAAAATTTTATTAAATCAGACCTGCAATGGGATAGGTGGTCGACTGCCTGATGCATTTATGACGTATAAGAATCCATATGTCACTGACCTATAAGTTCTGGGTTGCAGGATCATGTCTTATGTCACACATCCTTAACCATTGTGTGTTGCACCTTACTCTGTCATGCCTACTAGAGGTCCATAGAATGCTCAAGAAGGGCCTTAGGCCTGATGACATACACACTGTGTTTCACAAGAACTTGGAAGCCACAAAAGGTGGAAATGGCCTCTAGAGAACTGATGAAACTAATGTCTTTATAGCTGAACTCGTTCAAAATAACTCAAACCTACTTCACAAGGCAGAAAACTTTCATGGGTTAATAGCTTATCTAGAGCCACAGGAGCAAGGCACTCATTGAGTGCGGCAGGGCGCCTTTGAGTCCCCTATATTAAAGGTCCTCCAGAAATAGCCAACTCACGATGAAGTTAATGTTCTTTCTGATTAATTTATTGACAAGTGTTGAGAGAGAAAATTTGTTACGTCATTCCATCGAATTCAACCTTTATCCTTGTAAGTCCTGTTCTCCCATCTGACTTCCTCTCTACAAAATTTTTACCTAAGTTCCTCTATTTTCACTTTATTAGCCTCTAATTAGCTTCTCTTCCTTTTGTTCACTTAATCTCTCATGAATGGGTTGCTTCTTTATGTCAGAAACTCAAGATCAATAGCACACTCAGTAATTAGTTGAACTGTTGGTATTACAGTGAACATGCCTATAAAAACTTCGATATAATTGGTACCAACTTGCAGCTCAGCTCCATGGAGATTGAGTGAAAGATTAAGGCTAAATAAATCATCACGTCCTAAAGTTTTGCATAGGTGTATAAGCCATATGAGAAGTGACAAATATTCTCTAGCTTGCTTTCGATGGTAAGCAACTTATCATCATCGATAATCTAATGTGTGCATGTATGTCAACAGGTAAGGGGTAAAAATCTTCTTAACCAAGCTCCTTAAATTGGACTTTTTCCCCACCCCACCCCACAATGTCTGCCATGTGTATGGAAAGAAAGAGAGGATGGAAAATAAGACTAGTTCAGCAAATAATTGTGTTCACTGCTCAAAACAAACATAATTGAGCTAAAATCAGAAGCCTGGAACCAGTTTGCATGACCACATGACATTTTATGAGCACTGATATTGTGAGTAGTATAAAAGCTGGATCATGCAATAACCTTGCATGAACGAGAAAGAAAATAAAAAACCAGACATAATTGAGCAGGTAGTTCGAGTGCTAATACCTCCCAAAATATTTTAACAGTACGACTCCCTACTGTATAACCTCCAGTATATCTTGTGTTTTTCCTTAAATCATCAACATCAATGTCATGGTCCCCACCTGAAAGTAACTGCAAATAGGAGATATGGATTGCCATGAAATAAAAAGTCCAAATCACATAGACCAATTTGTAGAAATCAAAGTCCTCGTGGCATGTAAATTAATTATTTAAACCTCTGACAAGATAAATTTCTATTATATTGAAGTTCTATGCGAACCTTTAAAATCAAGTTCAAGTGCGGTATCCAAAATATCAATATTTGTAATTGTCATGTGTGAGTTTCATTTGTGTATCACACTGCCATAAACATAAAGTTTGTCCCATTTTTCTACAGCTAATTGAATACTGTCCGTAAATAAATAATATTTCATTCGTCATCAGGATGGAAATGAATGAAAGATTAGTAAAACTTTTGCTATATCCCCCAATTATCCCTCTGGTTACCTACTTGATTTAAAACAAATAGACATTGGGCTGCATCTACGTCATGGAGAGAAGAAAAATATGGTGCATTAAAAGAAAATTACCTGATTGAATTCACTTGCATTAAATAACTTTAACCAAGAAGGGGATATAAGATCACT
>NC_036247.1:6053905-6059616 GCF_002742605.1 Olea europaea var. sylvestris
ACTCTCCTTCTGTACTTGTACCTCACAGATACCCCTTATTTTTGACATCATACACCTTGTTAACCTTCTATCCCCTCAAATATACATCATCTGCGTCTTCCCTTCTGATAGAAACCAATCTCCTCTCCATAAACCATTGTCCTGCGTAGTCTGCTTCCCCAACTACCACCACTCAGATATGACCAGCTCCCTGATTCCACTGAGCACCGACACGCCACCGGAGCTGAATTGTCAGTACCAACATGCATTGTACAGGCTTGGCGTGCCAGGTGGTGTGTCACATCTTTTAGCAGCCTATAATGCAAAACCAATTGGTTCACCGAACTCTAGCCTACTTAATCATTCAATTTAAACTGATAAAGGTTCACCATGCCTCAGAGATTGACAGATTGATCAAATAAAAAACGTCTAGTAATTATTTCTTTGAATCTAGACGACAAACTTTAGGGGCTTGTGTTGTGAGTCAAAAAATAAAAAATAATCCCTCGTCAAGAAAGAGCAGCAAAATGCAATAGTAATATACATGAAATGTTGAGAGTATTTCCAAGTTTTGAAAACTTACTGTGATACATTTACAGCACTTACCTTAACATATATAAGATTCTTGTAGAGCTCAGGGTCAAGGGTCGATAGTTCATCAAGAAAGCTATAGCGGCCCAACAGCTTTTGAACAAAAACATGTGAAAAACAAAAATCAAGTAGTATTCCTTCATAAAGCGCTTTGCCAACTATTCTTCCAAGAAACTCAATCATCTGGATACCATTCTCCAAATATCTAGCAGCAGTATTAGGGATTAGAAGTCTGTCAGAAGTTGAGGTCTGGGAGAAAAGCCCATACCTGCAAAAGTTGAAATAATCACCATAATATGTGGCAGGAGGAGAATCGTATGATATAGTAGATTGTGATGTAAACACGATCCCAAACTCACTCTGGCGAGAAGGCTGCCTTAGAAATATCAGTCAAGAACTCTTTGGACAACCCACCATAGTCAAGGCCAGCCTCCGGAAGGCCAGACTCACTCACAAATGAAACATGGATACTGGACTTCATCTTGGACCTAAGAGTATTCAATTGCTGGAATCCATCTTCAACAACATGACCACGGCGTATAACTATCTCAATTGATCGTGAACCAGGCCCTGCGACCTCACCGGCCATTCTTCTAGTTGCTTTGTCCATGTTGATAAATTCTCTGAACATTTTAACTCTGCCAAGTGAGGCAAGCAGTATTTCAGACTATCATTAGGATTAATATAAAAAATTACCAAAAAATAATAATGATGATGATGATGATGATAATGTATTCAAAGTTCTTTAGAAGGGGCAGAACGGGGAAAAATAGAAACAATCACTTTTTATCATTTCCAACTGTACTTTTAAAAGGAAAACTGCTCTTGGATTTGGAAGTACTGTAAATGGTTCTTTAAGTACTGCAAGCAGGTATCATAAATATCGTAATATATGCATCTGATTTTGCATATAAAGGAAAACCGGATCTCCCCCTTGTGTAATTTGAACATTTGAGCATTATTGTTCCATGTGCAGAATGAACTTTCTTACCCAATAAGTTTACTATAAATTTAGTGGAAGTAACTACTGTAGTTTTGTAAGTGATAGGATACTATTAGTTGAATGGCTAAACAAACTGCAGTAAAAAACAAGTTTAGCCTCCGTCTAGGAAGAATTTTATAAACAGATTAATTTATAAATATAAATAGATAGAAATGTGTGGTGGATAAATGAATAGTACTTGTGGATTCATTGGAATGTGTGGTTGAAGATGAAATTTAACCATTTATAAATGAATTTTAAATTTTGCCAAACGGAGGCTTAACTATGTGCTGATGGCCAAAAATCGAGAATAAGACTATAGCTCGTTGATTCAATGAAGTGCCATTACAGCCTTGCCAATAATTTCATAAAACTTATAATGTTCAGTCAAGAGAAAATCAGTTACTCTAGTTTGTTAAAACAAAACTGAAGGTCCGAATGCCCTCTGCATTTATATTTTTTAATGTAACCAAAAAATAAAGATAACCTTACCGATAAAAATTAATCAGGTACTGTGTGAACATAGAATCGATTTGTGGGTATTTAGACAAACTAACACTAAGTCCATGTTTGGCCCCCATTTTTGAAAACTCATTTATCTCAAACTCATTTTCAACCACATATTTCATGGGATCCACAACTTTTATCAACTTCTTGACCACACGTTTCATCAACTTTTATCAAATACTAAAAAACTGACCTTTAGCTAAACCAAACACGGGATAAATAAATTGCATATGTTGGTAAACTTAACATGAAAATTGCCCAAAATCACTGTCAATAGTGCCTTTCAAAGAAAGCCAACGAGCTAAAGCGTGTCACATTGATCTCACCTTTCCTCAAATGGGAAGATGTGTGGGGTCGTAGTTATGACAGAACCCATGCTTGAAGAGGGTGTTCCATCTGCAGTTGACAGAACCTCATGAGTCCTGGCAGCAACAGCAATTGGCGGCCTACTATTTTTACCAGGTGAAAGCCACAAAGCAGGAGGGCAAAACTGATGCCTGCAATCCCTTTCATATAGTAAATGCAGGCACCGAGTTGCAGAATCCACAAGAGGTTTGTTCTGTGGACTGATACTCTGGGAGAAGGCATTATATACAAGTGTATTCACCATTGAGGCAATTTTCCGCTGCTGCTCTAATGTGAAGGGAGCCTAATTATATAGACAGAACAGTTGTTAATATCCCCAATGCACCCAGACAATCAAATTAGGTACATTGATAGATAGTTGAATTAATGAAAAAACTGAATCTAACCTGTTTATCATAAAACTCTATATCATCAAGAACCAATAACAGGTGCGAATAAGTGGAGCAGAAGAGATGTAGTAGACAGGACATATCTTTCGAAATACCATCAGGACCACGTCTTAGAAGCTCTACATCCCATTCATCAGAAGAATGTTCATTGACTGATTCCGTGCAATCATTTTCTGCTTGTGACTTCCCAGTGAATTTATGGAACACATTAACCCATTTATTGCCTCCATCTCCACCAAATCTCTTTTGCTTTCTCTCAGAAACTCCATCCCTTTTGACCTCATAGATTTTATTTCCATGGCTCAAGTATCCCTTACCAATATGACTTTTTTCAGGAAAAAGGGATTTTTCTAGTGCTTCCCACAAATTGAAAAGGAAACCAGGGGTAAAGGACAGCATGTTCAGAATAGGCAATGATTTAAGAACAGGATTAAAAGTCGAAAATATTCGAAGCATGCATGAATAATAATTAGCTATGTTGAGCAATTCACACCTCCATAAATTATCTGGATTGCCTGATGGCAGATTATTAGTTTCCAGCGTAAATGAATCTTTAGACAAAGATAACAGTTTCTTAAGATGCCACTGTTGACAAACGGGTTTGAAAAGGTCCATGTATAACATCTTTGAAGAGCCACAAGTTATTTCAGCCTCATGCAACAGTTCAAAAGAAGCAGAAGTATTATTATCGCCTAGTATATCTTCATCTTCCTCCATAATCCATCCAAAAATTTCGAGTGAATCCAACAATTTCTCTGCAAGTATAATAACAACGTGAAGGTAAGATGCATAGTCTAAGCCCGGCGTGAATTTTCCTGAATCTAGAGCACTGGTGTCACACCCTGTTGCAAGGAATACCAAATTTGCTAGAGCCCAGCCAACTTGTGGCATCACTTTGGAGTGAGAAGTTATTTTTGACCGATCCATCTCAGAAATCTCCTCCAGAATCTTCTCTTTTGAAATCTGCCATCACCTGCCATAGTTTGATCAGCCCCTGACATTTAACACCTAGAACAGCTAAAACCTAAAAGGTTACCTCAAAAGAAAATCTCATAAATATTTTTTTCACAACTAATTGATGGAATAAGAGTTAATAAAGCTAAGAAAAAAATCCATAACAGATTTTAAATAGCTATTCTAGCAAAGAATTCTTTTTTTGACAAATAAAAAATTGCACGAAGAGGAGTTTCACCCATTCAACAAACCATACCAGTAGTATCCTGAAGCAAGGTGATAATACGGACTTGTGTTTCAGAGCAGGTACAAGTATTGCGGGTAAACGTTGAGCAAGCCATGGAATAGTAAGTAGTAACACCCAGTACTGTTTGACAGCACACTCGAACATACTATCATCATTTACATCCATGTCTGCAATGTGGAATGGCCGTAAAAGTAAAGTGACTGCACTAGCTACTATCAAGAATCTATCATCAGTCTGGCAAGAAGAGACCCCTAGAGAAGAAAAGGGAGCTTCCAATTTATAAATGAATTTCCTAATGCAATTGTACAACCCACTTCTTGTACTACCAATAAATTGTACTAGTTTTTTTATTGTGGTATTAGTATCCTCGCGATTGTCATTGGCAATGCTTCTCCAACCTTTCGGATCAGTCAAGACAACAGCTAAACGCATTGCTAATGAAGTAAGAAAAACATCTTGATCCCCTCGTTTGGAATAATCAAAATTTGCTAAAATGAACGAGCAAACAGCGATCAATTTCTTTGATTGGTAAAGCCATATTTTTCTCTCTTCAATGGTACCAGTTGCCATTGAGCAAAAATTCTGATGCCCATCTGTGAATCAAATGTAATCATACATCAGAACCACTACTGATATTGGCCAGTCTATTTATCAGCAGGATATATTATAAAAAATAGCATTGATATAAAAGTAATTTTTTAACAAAAATGCAATTAAGAATTTGGCCATCACTATTATCCCGAGCTAGCTGGAGTCTGAGATCTGTCAAACATAACCTAAAGGTTTTCCAATTTTAATCCAATTTATAACTACTCTTTAGTCTAACAAGATTAGTTATCTTCCTAGTTACATAAAAACTCATTCCATTCCAATGTAAGCGGCCCGTAGCTCTGAAAGGTCCAATAAAAGTTATTTCTTTTCCTTTAAAGTTCGGATTGTTGAAGTGTGTGCTTCTAGATATCTCCAATAACAAAAAATAGGAAAGTAACTCAAAAATTATGCATAACTTTAAAGACACTAATGTGAAAAGTAGTACCAGATGAATTTATGCTCTCCAAAACAAGTTTGAAGCAATTTATCATACAATCTCTATCAGCCACTTGAATTTCCCCGAGCCGTGTTGGTAAATACAAAATGAAGAAAAGAAAGGGTCTCAAAACTCCACTTGATATCTGCATTCCGGTAAAAGGACCAGCCCGTTTGTTAATCATTATTTCCCAGTCCTTCTGCATCTGCAATGCTACCAATTTCGTCCCATTGTACCGCCTCCAAAGCCTCTGAATAAGTTCAAAATTTCACCGATTAAAACGATTAGATGATTTATATTGTTGTTTCTGAATATCAAACTAAATTATAAAATTATAAAATTTCGTTTACCTGTATAATTGACGCGGCGGCGGTGGCTCGCTTGGTATAATTTCTCAGTTCCCTTTCTTGATTAACCTTCTCCAAAAGCGCATCCCTCGAAATTTCCCGGGCACTGGCTCCACGCAGTGACACCTGATCAAGACTCAAAACTCAAAATTCAGCGAACTTTCTCATCATTTTTCCCAATTCTTTGAACACAGAAATCAGATTAAAGCACTAAAACAAGTGGTAAGTCACCAAAAAATGTGGAAAAAATTAAAGATCGAGATTTGGTAACATAGAGAGCAACCTGGTGTTGCCGAGGTTCGTTCATTGTTGTTGATTATTA
>NC_036247.1:6066466-6071719 GCF_002742605.1 Olea europaea var. sylvestris
AAAGTCTCGAAGAGAAGAAACCCAGAAGATTCCACAGAAAACTCATGAAGAGGCGCAAGAATATGACTAAAAATTAGGGCCAAAAAATCTCAAACCTTATATTTATATTAATGGGTCATCACCGTAGATGTTAGGTTTAGGAGATCAAACGGACTAGAGCGACACACGTAGGTCAGATGGTTTGGGCCGGGTCAATGGAGTCCATCACAGTGAATTATTGGGCAAGGGCCTGTAGCATCTAAAAAAATGGTCAATTATCATCATAGCCCAAATGGGCTGGTCCACCAAGAAAATTGGCATCACGGCCTAATAAATCTCCCATTTGATGCCAATACTAAAAAAACAAAGAAAAGAAATTATAACAATAGACTTCTCAAGCAATTGGTATAACGCCCACATATCATCAGTACCAAGTCAAATACACCTGCACCAACACAAATTTACTCAGTATCAATTCTTAAAAGTTGCAAACATGACTTAAACTTATTTAGAGGAAGTATCTTAGTACCCATATCAACTGGATTAAACTTAGTAGGGATTTTCTCAAGCAAAATAGATTCTTTTTGTACAATATCTCTTATGAAATGCAATCTTACATCTATATATTTAGTTCTTTTAAGAAAAACTAGATTTTTACATAAATGTATAGCACTTTAACATTCCGAATATAGACCAACAGGATCAATAGATTCATTTACCTCATTTAGGAGACTTTTCAGCCATAAGGCCTCTTTAATGGCCTCGATTGCAACCACATATTCAGTCTCTGTAGTTGATAAGGTTACAATAGATTGCAATTAAGACTTCCAACTAATACAAGTGTCACATAAAGTAAACATATGTGTTGTAGTTGACTTATTGTTGTCTCTATCACCAGTATAATCAGAATCTACATATCCCTTTAATCTAACTCCTTCATTATTAGGTCTAAAACATAAGTCTAAGTCTGTTGAGCCTTTTAAGTACCTTAATAACCATTTCATTGCATTCCAATGTTCAAGACCAAGGTTGGATATAAATCTACTTAAGGTACTTATAGCATGTGCAACATCGGGTCGTGTGCAAACCATGGTGTACATCATCGATCCAACAGCATTTAAATATGGTACTTTTTCCATATATCTAATGTCAAATTCATCATGTGGGCACTGATCTTTACTCAACTTAAAATGACATGTAAGGGGTAATGCCACAGATTTAGAATCATGCATAGCAAACCTATATAGGACATTTTTCACATAATCAGTTTATGACAAAAGTAATAACTACTGTGATCTATTCCTCTTAATATCCATCCCTAAAATCCTTATAGCATGCCCTAGGTCCTTTATTTCAAATTCAGCACTGAGAACCTTTTTAATCTCATTTATATCATTTATTTTCTAGCCAATTAACAACATATCATCCAGATATAACAGCAAATAAACACTCGCACAATTGCTGTTATCCTTTTTAAAATACAAACAATGGTCAAATGATCTTCTCACAAAACCAACTGAAGACACAAAGTTATCAAAACGTTTGTACCGTTGCCTAGAAGATTGTTTTAGGCCATAAAGAAATATTTTTAACAGGCATACATGATCAGATTTTTTATTTTCAATAAAACCTTATGGTTATCTCATATTTATGGTTTCATCAAGATCGCCATGCAAAAACACAGTTTTAACATCCGTTTGCTCTAATTTATTATCATATTGTGCAACTAATGCAAGCATGACTGTAATAGTAGTATATTTTACAACGTGAGAAAAAATCTCATTGTAATCTATGCCAAGTTCTTGGGTAAACCCCTTAGCCGCTAATCTGGCTTCAAATAGGAGTATTGCCTTCTTTTACCGCATAAACCCACTTACAGTCAACTAGAGATTTATTTTTAGGTTTAGGCACTAAGCTCTAGGTCTTCTTTTTTACTAAAGACCTCATTTCTTCCTCCATTGCAAGCTGTCATTCCTTAGAAAACTGACAACTAATGGCCTCTTCATAGGTTTTAGGCTCCTTAAAGGTTAATTCCTGATAAGACAACATGGCAAGAGACATATAGTCTTGCATCCTAATAGGCTCTCTTATTTCTCTTTTAACCCTATCTCTAGTTAACTAATAATCACTTAAGTGGTTCACTAGTTCATCAGTAGGCACTTGAACAGTTTCATTCCCTGATTCTTCCTTGATTTCATTTTCATCTTGATTTTCAACAACGTGATCAGGTGAATGTTCAAGTTCCACCTGCAGCCCAATATTTTCTCCTTGCCGACCCTTAGGCACCTCTCTAGAGGCCTCTTTACTTAAGCAAGGCATCTCATTTTCATTGAAGGACACATTCCTACTGGTTATCATCTTAAAACTCTCAATTTCTCTCACCCAAAGCTTGTACCCTTTTACTCCTTCAGGATATCCCATGAAAACATATTTCTGGGATCTAAACTCAAGTTTTCCTACACTTTGGTGTGAATATGCTGCACAACCAAAGGTATCTAAGTGTGTATAGTCAGCCAACTTACCTGTCCACACTTCATCAGGTGTTTTATCATCTAATGCACTAGTTGGGGTCCTATTTATGACATAAACTACTGTCATAACAACTTTCCCCCACAACACTTTAGGGACACTTGAATTGAACATCATACACCTAACCTTATCAAGGATTGTCATATTCATCCTCTCGGCTATACAATTCTATTGTGGAGTATATGGTACTGTTTTATGTCTCAAAATGCCATCATCCTTACATAATTTTTCAAAATCAGCATTACAAAATTCTAATCCATTATCTGTTCTGAAAAGTTTAATCTTTTTATCCATTTGATTTTCAATCAAAGTTTTTCAAGTTTTAAATTTTTCAAAAGTGTCTGATTTTTGTTTCAAAAAGAAATACTCATACTTTTCTTGAAAAATCATCAATTAAGGATAAAAAATATATATTCCCACCTTGAGAGGTGGTGGATGATGGACCCCACAAATCAGAATGTATATACTCCAGGATAGATGTGGTCCTATGTTTCCCTCTACTAAAGTGAAGTCTATGCTGTTTGCCTAAGGTACAATATTCACAAAAGGAAATTTTGAAATCACGTCACTACCAAATGCACCCTTCTGACTTAAGATGTGTAAGCCTTTTTCACTCACATGGGCTAACCTATTATGTCATTTCAAAGTAGCATCACTCTCAGCCATAGAGGATTCTGCAGTATGACTCAACACATTTGCCTTAGTAACATAGATCACATTTCTTTTAATACCCTTGAAAATAACTAAGGATCCCTTAACTATTTTCAAGAGACCATCTCCAAATTTTCCTTGGAGACCTACATCATCTAAGTTCTCAACTGAAATCAGATTTCTATTTAAATCTGGTACATACCTCACCATTTTTAAGGTAAAGGTGTACCCATTATCGAATTTTAAAGTCACACTGCCTATCCCCAACACTTTATAGACTACATTATTACCAATAACTACCTCACCACCATCTAAGTCCTTAAAATCAAGCAACTAATACTTTCTAGAGGTCATATGAAAGGTATAACCTGAATCTAAGATCCATTCTATACTCTAATTTGAATTATCTGCATAATTTGTAGTGTTCAAATCAGATGTGGACTCAGTTACAACATAGACATCAATAGTACCCTCACCTAGAGGCTCAACTATGTTCCCTTCATCAATTTTAACCTCTCTTTGCTCATTTTTCTTTTTAAAACTGTCCTTAATGTAGTGACTTGTTTTACCACAACCATAACATTTCCTAGCTCCATTTCTAGATTTTGACCTTTGTCTACCCTTCCCCTTCTTCTTAGAGGTATTATTCCACTGATTATTTTGGTTACCCTGATTATAACTATGTCTGGTTAGTGATCTACCTCTCACAAACAAGTTCTCACTTTCCTTGCCATTTCTATCAGATTTAACTTCCAAATATTTACTTCTCAAGGCATTAATCACTATCTTAGGTGTTAAAGACTCTCTACCATACTTATAGCTGTTTTAACATCTCTATACACATCTGGTATGGAATTTAACAAAATTACAGCCTTATATTCTTCAGATACTTAGTCCCTAGCATTAGTTATATCTTGTACCAGCTTATTAAAAATGTCAAGATTATCATCTAAGTCTCAGAACATATCAATTTTGAAACTGAAAAATTTTTCCAACAGAAATAGTTTATTAGATAATGATTTTACCAAATAAAGTTTCTCAAGTTTATCCCATAAAGCTTTCGCGTTATCCAATTTTTCAACCTTTCTTAATACTGGATCAAACAAGTGAAGAATAATGGAAGTATAGGCAAGTTCATCAAATTCAATTTTTTTTTTATCGATCATAGTATTAGGATATTCACTAGTTATAGCTTTGGACACTTTCTGTTGAACAAGTACCCTCCTCATTTTTTGCTGTCAAATGGGGAAATCCCATTTTCCATCAAAAACTCCAAGTTCAAACTCTGTCGTTGTCATTTTGAAGTTTTTAATCAACACAAGAAAGTTTTGTGGGTTAAAGTTCAGCTAGAAGCACAAGAAGATATTTCACATAATATATGACTACACAGAATATCACACATTATATGAAATCGCAGGGAAGTATAACACAGTGAATAAATAAAAAAATAGTAACGAATCAGAGAATAATAAATCACTTCAGAATGCAGTGATGTGTCTTGAGTTCACCAGGATTCCGTGAGGCTCAAAGACCTCAGGTCAAGGCTCAACCCAAGTCCACCGTAGTGCAGTGCAAAGTGTATAGGATTTAAAAAATAGAATCAGTAGTTAACAAGGATCGAAAATTAATCACAAAGATTTATCAATATGCAGAATACAGGGATCAAGAATTAATCACACAGATTAATCAATAGGCTATAAACAAGAAACATGAATTAATCACAAAGATTAATAGCATATAGAACACTTTTTACATATAGAGAGTGTGCGTGTGCAATATTCCCAAATTCCAAAATACCTCAACATACGAAATATACACAATCATAAAACACTCAGTAAAGAATCATGTATCACATATAAAAGTCACGAGAGAGTTAAAGAAATCGACCGACAAATAGTGCATCACTCAGAACGCCCAAGTTTTTAACAAACTGGTTCACTAAGGAAAACTCAAAATATCCAATTATTTTTGCAAAATCACCAACAACAAATGTCAATATACCAAGAAAAAGAAAAAAATCATAAAATCGAACTAAGATCTGTCATCAATCAGATCTAGGGTTTCCAGCGACTATAGGTCTCATAAAAATCAGGC
>NC_036247.1:6077480-6081869 GCF_002742605.1 Olea europaea var. sylvestris
GAGAGGAAATTTGAGATAAAAAATTGTTTTAGTATAGAGAAAAAAAATTGGTAAGGTAGAGAGATAAAAATAGAGAGAAAAAAATATTGTTTTCTCCTAGGTATTTCCTATTTAGTTTTCTCCTAATTACAAGAGAGATTATTCGTCGTTATCTCCTTGTATTTAAAGAGATTGTTGTAATTCTCCTACTATAGTGAATCCCCTCATACTTGCCCGTGGACGTAGCCTATATTGGGTGAACCACGTAAAACACTTGTGTCCATTTTAGCTGTATTTTCTCAATTTCATTACTTGTTAGCCAAAGTCGACCCACGCGTTTTCTCCCCAACACTACAGACTGTTTAAATTTTTTTCTAGGACGTCGCGTAGTTCAATAACCAAAAAGCGAGGTTGCGTGGACATTTGTAAAAAGAGTCAATGAAGGGCTTACCAATTGTTAAGCTTCTACGGCATGGCCTGCTGCAGGAAGCGAAAATTGTTGAGAAACAAAAACATTTTCAAATGAAATAGAAGCACCACTGGCGGCAGAAGGTAGCATTGAATGACTTGTAGAAGAAGACCAGAAGCTGTTAGGGGTGTTTGTTTGAGTATAACAACAAAACAAGAAGGCAAAATCAATGGCTCTGCAACATAATATACAAGCTTTGAAGAAGAAGACGATGAATTCCACCATGCCAACACCTTCTTCCTATAATCCATTTTTCAAGTCTCTCTACCTCTGGGTAAAAAAACGTGGAGTGCCTAAGCTGATTGTTCCAATGGTCACTGACTTTAGGTCAATGTATTTGATTGAACACTAAATTTTAAAATGTCGAGTTTGGGTCACTGAATTTAGGTTAATGTCTTTGATTGAACATTAAATTTTAAAATGTCGAGTTTTGGTCATTGAACTTAGATCCATATCTTCGATTGCTCATTGAAGTCTAAAATATCGAGTTTTGGCCACTGAACTTTGAAAAATATTGTACGTTATTCACTGTAAACTCGATATTTTTTAAAGTTCAACCGTTATGCTTGTGAGTAATGTATGACATATTCCAAAATTCAGTGGTCAAAACTCGACACTTTAAATTTCAGTGAGCAATTTAAGATATGAACCTAAGTTCAGTGAGCAATCGAAGACATTGACCTAAGTTCGGTTATCAAAACTCGACATTTCAAACTTTAGTGACTAATAAAAAATATGGATCTAAGTTCAGTAACCAAAACTCGACATTTTTCAATGTTCAGCTGCCAAAACTCGACATTTTAAAATTCAGTGGCCAATCAAAGATATGGATATAAGTTCAGCTACCATTGAAACAATTAACTCGGAGTTTCCCGTCTCAAGTGGATTTGATTAGGATCTACTTGTATGAATTGTGAAAATATGAGGAGAGGAAGGGAAAATGGTGGAATTTGAAAATTTACCATTGCATATGAAGGAGGAGCCCAGCAGAATTTTGTCCAAGAGGAGGAAAATCTTCTAAGAAATTGTTTGATTGGGTACTTAAGACCATGTTTAACTAAGCTTAAAATGTTTTCTTTACAAATAAGTAAAATTTAAAATAAATTAATTTTTGTTGGTCAAAATTATAAATGAATAAGTTATTCATTTTAACTGTAAATAAAATTTATTCTAAAGTGAAAGAGTAAGACACTAAAGTCATCGAACTAAAGTTTTTTATCAGGAGTGTTGGGGTAAACATGATTTGTGAATAGAAAATTATATTTAATTCAATAATATCATTAAAATAAATAAATAAAGTTTATAACACAATCATTCGGAGAGTCGCGTTGAATACAATATCCTAAAATTACATTTGTCTCTTTTCGTGTGAGTACTAACAACTCAATATAACTTCAAAATAAACCTCTTATGCTCACAATGATTTTTTCTTTTACGTGCACATTCATAGGGAAAATAGCTATAAACCTTTAGTACAATTAAAGATACAACAAATATGTTTTAGGATCATGGCCAAATGTTCGAGTAAAGAAACAACAATAACCGTGTTTTAGTACATCACAGATTCTTCTTATTCCAGATCATGCATCATTCGGCGATGCCAAGTGTTTGGCTAGAAACATGAGAAACAATTTGTAAGAGTTACACTTCAAGATTGATTACAACACTAAATAGCAGTACAAATTCCTATGTTCTCCGACTTAAACGTGGAGCAAACACATTATGAATACTATAACTTACGAAACTGGTGTACATAAGGCTTTCAACATCGTGTATTAGTTACTCATATTTCATTTATATCACGAACTTGAATATTTAATCTTCTGAGCCAGATTGAATGAAGTATCATGTGAAAAACATCATATCTCTTGGGAGGGATATTAACCTCAAAATGCCTCCTTACAAGAATTCCTGCTCTCTGCATTTTTATGTACTGCTCTTGAGGTATGGCCGTCAAAATTTTCTTCAGATTAGGGATATCTTTCACTGCAACATCGACAGAGAATGTACTCCAATCCAACACATCACTGAATGGTTTGGCATAATGGTCTTTAAGGAGTACCGGAACGCATCCTGTATAAAGACCCTCTACCATTCTCGGGCTGGCTACTTCCCACCCACTAGGGCAAATGCAATACCTGCTCTTCCTAAACATGTCATAGTAGGACATGCTCTTCGGAAGGTACTCGTGTATCTGGACATCTGGATCCTTATTTTTCCATTCCTTCATTAGTATTTCCCGAATGTAGCCATGTATCCCTCCGGAGTAGAAAACTAAAATCGAGCGCTTGGACGGAGGTGGTCCTCCAATCAAGCCGTCCATATTACCTCCAGGGAGATATATTTCTGGCAACGACACATCTTTGGAGAGATTGAACCCTTCCGAGGTGTTTGCATTGCATAGAACTCGAATCGAGTTCTTGTACAGGTAAGGTACAGCATGTGAAATTGTTGGAGCCTGTCAATTAATTGGAAGACAGAAAATGTCAGATTTGTAGTTGCTACTTGCAAGCTAGCAAGAAAACAATCACAGGATATGCATACATTAGTGCCAATAGCTAAATGATTTACCTCCTGAAACAGTTTGGACATTGGAAAGGGACAGAAATTTCTTACCCAATCATGGCAAGCAAGCATGAAATGATCGTGTCCAAGGCTTCGATTCCAGTAAGGGTACTTTCCAGCAATATGATTCACATAGTCTACGGCTACATTTTGCAGAGGAGTCCATGCTCGGTTATGGAGCACATAAACATAGTGGGCTATTGATAGAACACTGATTGGAAGGAAATAAACATGGGCCTTTTCTGGATTTTTGGTACGAAATTTGCTGATCTCAATATGATTAATGAGAATACCCTCTATCCCTAGAATGCCCTCCATAGAACTGTAATGGAAAACAGGGGGTTCTCCATCCTCGTAGACATATATCTTAAACTTCTTCTCCATTTCCAAGTAGCTCCTGCAGTTATGTATAATTAGTGAGATTCAGAATAGAACGGTTGTGCTAGAGAACTCAATAGAGAATGCACAATGTCCTCCACGATTTTTCCATATTTACCAGACCTCGATTAATAGTTTGATGACATAATTCATGTAGAATCTTTTTTTTTATAACTTCACTTATTTCTATTAATAGAAATATAAACATTTAAAAAGAGTTGAGCTCTTGCTGATACCTTTGGAAGGCACTGGGGTTCAAATACATTGGACCTCGAGGGACATAATCAGGGTCATCAAATGTTTCATTTTTATGTCGAGCTTCTTTTATTGCTGATCTGGATTGCGCAAGACCAGCCTCGAGCTGTTCTAAATTGCTGTTCTTTTTCCCACCTGTCTGGCCCTCTTCATTCTCCAATACCTGTTTAATTTTGAAACCAGTAATCACGTCAAAGTCAAGAGGTAGAGTGGTGATTAATCTGCAGAATAATAGTCATTTTCTTAATTTTATGTACAATTCCCTGATATCCAGAATAATTACGATGCAAATTGATAGTAATGCGCTACAAAAAGATCGGTGCCTGTCGAATCTCAACATAATTGGCTATTTAAAGTCACTGATGAGAATCGAATTCCAGGATTCTAACATCGAAACGGAAGAGCATAACACATAAGAACTGAACAAATTCAACCACATATACAATCCAAAACCAACACTTAGAAGCCATAACAAATCGAGCAAAAAATCAGAAGCAAACAGAGCAAATACGCATATATATATATAATACAGTTGTTCAGTGTCAGTGTTAGTTATATGTCCACTAATTTGCCCCAGGAACGCTGCAACAGCTATTGAATTACCGAAAAACAAAAGTACAAGTTTCTGTACCTTTCTCGCACACCAAAACTCTAATAATTTTTTTTTTTCATCTATGCAGTGTCATATAAATGAGATCCCGTGTGTATGCATGTATAAACGTGAGAACGAAAGCAATTAGCAT
>NC_036247.1:6081969-6123902 GCF_002742605.1 Olea europaea var. sylvestris
ACTTTAATATGATAATTTGTTCATTATAATATTCAATGAATGACTATAAGAATTAATAATGCATATAGGTTCTCTTTTTGTCTACCTACGTATTTGTTAATTAACATTCACCGTCTTAATTTATAATGTTATCAGATTACTTCTCCAACTGTATTTTAATATGCTGAAATTGATAACAACAGCAGTTTTTGTACTTCTGAATTTGAGAAACTAATTATGAGTTTTGAAGCCTGATGATTTTATTCCTTCTTTTTGTCTGGAATGAAGTTCCTATCCAGATCTGCAAAAAATGGTTCCTATTTCAAAAATTTACCAAAATCAAGTGCTATAAAGCTTATCGATATTGGCAGTACTACATTTGAAAGCCAGGGTCATAGCTATGTGGTGTCTACACGTCATTATCGTGCTCCGGAGGTTATTTTGGGTAATTAGTGGTTCTTGTATTTTTTTGGTTGCATTTTTAATTATTTTCAGGTGGCTCAACGAGTTATTGCTGATGCTGTTTTCTGTAGGTCTTGGATGGAACTATCTTTGTGATATGTGGAGTATTGGTTCCATGCTTGTTGAATTGTGCTCTGTAAGTAGGAAAGCAACATATAGTTTTCACTACCTTTTAAAATTGAACATTATTTGTTTTAGTTTATATTTTGACATTGTTATGTTAATGTATATGTGCAATTGTGGCTCGTCCATCTACTTAGGCATCTTATGCAGTTGATTGTATTACTAAGAAGGAGCTATTTGCATGTTGGGTTACCTGTCATATCTAGATATTCTTTGTTTTAGTTTATGTTTTGGCATTGTTATGTTAATGTATATGTGCAATTGTGGCTCGTCCATCTACTTAGGCATCTTACGCAGTTGATTGTATTACTAAGAAGGAGCAATTTGCATGTTGGGTTACCTGTCATATCTAGATATTCTTACTAGCATTCTTTAAATTGATGAATACTGTGCCTATTACCATCTAAGATGGCTTTCTAAGGAAGCATGCTAGTGCCCTAGTCAACATTTCCCCCTAGTCAACATTTCCAACTTAGATTGTTCTGTCAGAATGTATTTTTAATCAGTTTTTGAAAAGCTATTTTCTGTGATCGCTAATTTTCCCCTTTTACTCTAGTGCCTCCTCTTAGTTTTTCTTCTCCATCCTCTTTCTTTTAAGTCGTTCTTTTTATATTTCTGGCGGCAGTAGTTTGTGGTTTGGTTGATCTATTTTGGGAGTTGCTTGGGGTTATGTTGGTTATTACATTCTTACTTCTTCTTGTTTGGCAAGAGACTGTATGGGGAGCGAGGAAAACTAAATAGGTGCATTTAGCTGTTGATGGTTCTATTAGTTGGAGCTTACTTTAGAATATGGTACATACATTATTTCTTTCTGATCATCAAATGTTCTTCTGTGATGTTTGGGCTAGATGTCAGATTTACTTAATAATGCCGAAGCATCTGTCTTGCCTCCACTGCTCCGCATGTTTTACTTTTGGGTAGTTTGACATCTTAGAACCTTGTTGTTATTACACCATGACCCATCGAGTCAGGTTTGTAAAGTTGAGGACAGATCTAAAATTTTGGATTTGATCCCTTAGTCAGCAGCTGAAAGCAGGACTTGATGAACAGCCACTTAGGAGGGGACTTTTAGGGAAATTGTTTAAATTGCTTCAGTAGAAGTATTGCAATCGTTTTATTGGCCGAGTGGCTCAAAAATAAAATAAAAAATTCTTCTATAGAGAACTCCGACAAATTTTTAAAACATGATAGTGGCATTCTCGGGTTGCTTAGCTTCTTGTGCCCATGTTAGAGTTGGTAAGGCGCGTGTCACTAATGAGATTCTGTGGTACATACAGATATATTAGAAAGAGAGAATTAACCTTTATAGTGCAAATATTTTACAATATCAATTTTTTTGTTTCTTAGTGAAGAAGCCGGAAAAACTCTCGAATTCTAAAGAATGAATGTGGTTTAAATAGTGTCAAACCCTCTTTTACCAGTATCATTAATTTGGCACTAAGCTTCTAAGGGTGTCACCGATATGATCTCTCCACTGTATTCCAGAACCTGATCGTGAAGCATGTAGACCACTCAGCTGGATATCTGATTAATCTTTTGCAAGGGCTTTGATAGGTTCCAACCTGTAGCAGAAAGAAGGAACAGAAGTAAATGCAGGAAAAAGCTTTTTATATATTGATGGAATGGAAATTACAACTCAAAAAACAGAAACGACCGAGGCCATTCGAGAGGGCCTTACTCTCCTAATATGACGTTACAATCTTTTTTCATGCCCCAAGACTCCCAGCATCTATTCTATTTATAACTCCCCTGTTTAACTAACTCTAGCCATGTCACTCTTGCTCGACAGAATTTGTTACCCCCTCCACAACCTTCTTGATCCTTCTAGAATGGGTATATTTGATTGGGGCTCTATTAGGTTTCTACGGTATGACCCTGCTGAGCGATTCAAAGCAAGAGAAGCTCTATGACACCCCTTCTTCTCAAGGGATCTGAGAAGGCGTTTCTATCCATTCTGATTGGAACATCTCATCTGTGCTTTCTATTGGGAGAACAAGGAAAGGAAAATCCACACTTATTACATTAAACAAAAAAGGGGAAACGATAACAGAAGGTGACAGAAAACAGTACATTCTGAAGATTGGCTGCAGTTAGTGCCAACCTCTGATGCACTTGATCTGCTGGGCTTAAGCTGTAAGTATGTGGTTTTCTCATTTATTTGATTTAAGTCTCTCATTTCTTCTATCGTTATATGATTAATTGTATGCAAATGTGTCCATTTGGAAATTCAGTGTTACTATTCACTTCTTCTGTGAGTCATGACTTGAAATGAAGATTCAAACTAATATAATCTCTGATTAAAGGTTAATAGCTAGACTTTTCATTCTTCACCGGTTAAAATCAGTGTTCGTCAATCAACTCATTGCGGAGTTTCATTTTAGTCAGACAAACTTTATTTTGTTTCAAAGTGGTCAGTGAAGTTTACTTTTGTTTTATTTTGGTCATTTTTAGTTAAACTCCATTATGCTTTCGAGCTAAATGTTCTAATGTGGAAGCCAGAAATTTGAAGTCACACCTACAAGTGCGTCCTTCACATCATCCATTCTGTTAAAATAAATAAATAAATAAATAAATAAATAAAAACTAATGGATGCAAACTGAGTAACTTAACATTGACAAAAAGTAAACTTTTGTGGTAGTTTAAAATAAAATAAAGTCCATTGACGAACTGATAGAGATCAAGAAAAATATAGAGTTATAGTTTAGATAGGATTTAAAATAAGATTTTTATTTAAATTAAATTAGAGTATTAGAAATTATTTTGATTTTTGTTTATATTCAATTGAACGTAAAATATTCAAGCAAGTATACCAACTTTTCTTTAATGAATGTGTTCCTGAACTCTAATTCAATTGTGTTCCAAGCTGCTACAGCCCCATACCAAAACTAGAGGACAGATTTACTATTTCTTTTTCCCCCTATCTTGGTGATATGATTGCTGCTGCTGTCATTTAGTTTGAGAAAGCTGGTGGAAAAATATTTCATTTCCTATCAAGATTTCATGTTTACACTACTGCACAAAACCTACCCACTTGAATTTGTTTATAAATTTAGTCGGACTAAAAACTACTAGAGCTGAATATTTAACTAGAAGTGTCATAATCATTTCTAGCTGTAATCGCACTGCAAAAATATAATATTAACCTAGATTTTTAGGCCGAAACAATGTGACAAAGGTGCCTACTGTTGATTAGTGGAATTAGGTGGGTGGGATCATTATGCAGAGTTGAATCTATAGACACCCTAATTGTAGCTGGAATGGCAATCTGAGGGAGTTTTTTAATGTGTGGATTATCTTTACGTGAACGTCGATTGGAGATGGTCCAGGGTAATTAGTTTATTACCTTTTTGGATGAACTCGAGACTCTGACTTGACCATGTAGATATATAAAATGGATCATGTTATATGTACATTTTGTTTGACATCTTTTTTTATATTGTGCCACATGTCGTTTCATGAGTGGACAGTTTTTAAATACAACACACTTTCCTGCCAATTGTAATTTGAAAATGAATGGAGTGTCAACAATCATGTCAACCAAATAATGTACAAATGACTTAATCCGTATAAAATGGTTCATACAAAGCGTGCAGAAGATTAGAATGAAGGTGTTGAATCTAATTAGTTACAATATCAGGAGATCTCTTGATGGGAAATTCTCGAAGGTGTTGATGATATACTTTGATTCTTATTGAAAATAGATGGAGAGAAAAGGTCATCATGTAAGGACAGTGATGACCATGTATTGGTTATATGATGTATTTTGTTTGAAAGAGATTGTTGGAGATGTCTAAATAAAAAATCTATATTAACTAAATATGAATATGAGTTAAGGTTTATAATATATTTCATACAATGAAGTGTACAAGACGAGGCACATAACGATTATGTATTTCATGTCTTTTATTTGATCATATCTACTATATCAAATATGTTATAGATGTTAATAAACGTCACCCGCACAACCTAGGACATTAGAAAATAACGTGTCATTTTGCAATTGGTATGTTGGAACGGTGGCGACGTGTGATTGTTAGATTGGTGAGTTGGAGAGGTATCACTTGGAACTACACTGAGTCAAAAACAAAGTTAGTCTTCTATTAGAGGATCCCCTTCGAATTGGGAATAGAAATTTGAGTGACGAGCTTCAAGTTTTAAGGCATTCTCCTACAGCTGTTTACGTTAAAACACATGACATGTTCTTTTGTTTTTTTTGCGCGGTCCCATGCCTGATTCGTCTATTTCATTTTCGTGTGAGCCCCCCAACACGATTCGAAGCCTAATCAATCATAATGTTCATGCCAAAATTGATTACTTAGGACTGATAGTGATGCGTAGAATTTTGATTATTATTTTTTAATTCTAATATTTTTTTCTCATAAAGCTCCCTTTTTGTTGTTATTTCATATTTGTGTTATTAAGTCATGTTATAAATGGGGGGCGAATTTATTATTATTATTATTATTATTATTATTATTATTATTATTATTATTTTGAGAATTTATTAGCTCTCTGACTCTTATTGTGTGGTTACAAGAAAAATCGTGGGAAAAAATTCTATATTTCCGAAATGGAAAAAAAGAGAAATGAGTGTGAAAAGATCCCTAATTCCCACGGCATTTCCACGTGCTTTTGTGTACAAAGAGCGTGTGCTTTCATGGCAAGCCCAACTTAGGATCCTCTTCTCCATCGGGGAATTGATGAGAGATGCGAACAAAGGTTGCGCAAGCACGAGTATCAAAACTTCAATACCAGCTTAGCTTTTGATCTACAATAGAAAATTGATGATTTTATCCTCTTCGTACTTTGTTTTGTACCATTGCCTGCTTTGTTCTCATTTTTCGATAGTTAAAAACACTTTTTCATGCTCTAATGACCCTTTAGGATCAATTTGACAGGACTTTTAAAAAGTTAAAAAAAATTGAGGTTAAGAAGATACTTTTAGAGGAAGTTGGTCTAATGTGAAAACTTTTCTATAAAAAATAGAAACAAATCGAAGCCTTTCCGAAGAGACCCTTAGGACTCTTCCATTGATAGTTGTACTTATGTCATAAGATTTTTTACGTGAAGACTCTAAAATAGAAGATTGGACAAATGAGCAACTAGTCTCGATAAAAAAGATCAAGATGGAGTTTGGGTTTATTGAACTTGAGATATTCATTGAACGTAGTTGAACTTGATTGAGATGTGTCAGCTACAATCTTTTTTGGTAATGATTTTTTTTTTTTACTTTATTATTATTATTATTATTTTTTTACTTCACTTAATTTGTATCGAATTTAAATAGAAAATTATAAAGAAATATTTAGTCAAAGGTAAACATTAAAACCCAACCAGATTTTTGAAGACCTAACTTCAAAAATTAGATAAAAAATTTATTCATACAAAAATTAAATATTAATTCAAGTATTATAGATCAATATTTTAATATTAATAACAACATTATAAATTAATTTACATACACACACTTTTCCCAGTACACCCCCATTGAAATCCGAAATTATTCTCTCTCTCTCTCTCTCTCTCCTTCAAAGGATGCTGTCGTTGAAGAGCTACCGTTACCAGAGACCACCTTTGAGCGTCCTTGTGCCACCTTATCATTCCTATCGCTGTTGCGATTCGGTAGGGGGCTCAATGGTGTGGCGTTGATGGAGACCTTGGCTGCTGGTATTGTTGGTGTGGCGATGAGGGATTACGGTGGTAATGGTGGTGCTACAAGTGGTTAGTGCGGTGGTGGTGGATTTGGTGGTGGATATAGCATTTAGTTAGCGTCTATCATCAGTGCACGTTACGTTTCGGCTCCCCTAGAGTGAATCAGGATGGGTTGTATTAGGTGGTACGTTGCGATGACGGTGGCGGATCTAACGGTGGCGATGAGGCTTTGGTTTTGGTTGTTGGAGTGTTGGTTGTGATTTCCATATTTTGTTGTTATTTGGGGGTTCGGTTTCGTTGGTGGTGCTGGTGGAGGTGTTGGCCATGGTAGTAGATTTGAAAGATGGCGGTGATGATGGCAGTGACGAGGATAGTGGTGGTGGTGCGGAGACGGATTGGGGTGGTGGTTTTTATGACCAATTATTTGAGATTGTAATCATTAAATAATATGTGATCGATAATTTGTGACCAATAAATAATGTAATCTAAAAATTGAGTTGTGATTTATGATTGATGAATAAATTTTGACCCACAATTTTTGATTTGTGATCATGAAAGAATTAGTATCTTATAAAAAATTTTATTCGTGATCAAAAAATAATTTGTAATATAAAAATTGTGATCTTAATATATATATATATATATATTTAATTAATTATTCCATAATTAAAATTCAATTAAGTTTTGAATCTTGTTTTTTGGTTTTGAATGGACAGTACTTAACTTTTTATATATGAAATTTTGCTTACCCGAAGTAGTAAAAGAAACCTTAATGCCACTTCGACATCATCTGCGCCGAACTTAGATCCCTAATTTGGGTCAGTGGCATCATTTCGGCCCACGTATCACGTGGATGGGCCCATTCATACAAAGCAAAGGCTGCTTATTAAAATCTCCCCTAATCTCCTCCCCACCAATCACATGACTCCTCCCACGTGGGACTTCAACCCCAATGCACCTGAATATTCATTATTATATTAATTATTTTACTATAAACATACCTGTCTATATAATATAAAATTATATTCTATATATCATTCTTCTTCGACTTTCTAACCCTAAAGTAAACCTCTCTCTCTCTCTCTCTCTCTCTCTCTCTCAATTCTTCTGACCCTTTCCATTTCCTTCTCTCTCTCTTTTTTCTTTTAAGGTTTTTTGATCACAAGGAAGTTGTGTCTCTAGTTATTACAGCAAGAAATCATGGGCGATTCTTCTGCTCAGTACATCCATACGGTAACTCTCTCTCTCTCGATTATTTTTTAAATTAGCGTGTTGTGTTAATTATATTGAGGTTTGATGTTGTGATGATGAAAGGTACAACATCTTATTGAAGAGTGCATAATATTTGATATGAGCAAAGAAGAATGCATGGAAGCTCTCTCCAAACATGCAAATATCAAACCGGTCATCACTTCTACAGGTCACTCGTCCTTACAGATTTTTCTATGATTTTTATTTTATTTTATTAAAAGGCAATTAAAATACGTCTCTTAAGCAGTGTGGAAGGAGTTAGAGAAAGAGAACAAAGGCTTCTTTGATGCCTACACAAAGAGGAGAGAGGAGAGAGAATCCGAAATGGAGACAAGGCAAAGAATCCACAAGATGCAATTGGAATCTTCAACACAGGATACCAACAAATGAAGCAAACGACGTCGGATTATTGGCGCTGTCTTTGAATTATATTCTGCATATCGTCCTTGTTTCTCATGTACTGTAATAAAACCCGAACTCTTTATGTACTAAACCAACCCAAGTTTTTTTTGCTTGGGATACTGTGCCTTGATGACTAATATGCATCGTTTCTTGACACGTGTCGAGAGCCCACATAGTTGTCATGTCTTGCTCTTTCCATTACGTTATGTTTTTCGGCGGTTTTTGGAGGATTGATGATATTTGTGTTCTTAAATGAAGTGTTGAAAGGGACCATATGAAAAGGGGGAGAAAATCTTCAATAGGCGGGTCGCACCACCCTATAAGAAAGGGCCAGTTTGGAGGGTGGCCCACCATGCACCTCTGAGGTGTTTGGCCCACCCACAAGGTGGCATCTCAACATTGGACGGTTGTACCATGTGGACGGTGTAATCGACCTATTGAAAATTTTCTCGTGAAGGGGAGTTTGTTTTGTGCAGTATTGGTACGTGTATTGTAGTGGGCCTTCTTTTGTAAAGAATAATGAGATTAGGGGTAGGCCTGAGCAAAAATTACTTATCGTGAAACCAAATGGAAATTGTGGTTTTGAAAACCAACTTGCATCTACGGACTACATGAATCAATCAATATTTCGGTTCAAAGTTGTGAACCAAATCGTTTAGAATTGTTTTATTTAGGTTTTGATCATAAAACTAAAAGAAAACATAGAATTTATTAGTTAGCTTTAAACTTCAACGAATTACTTATGCTAGCTGGCTTCTATTGACTATTTAAGAAAACAATTATTTCATGATTCTATTTTCTTATCCATTTCAGAAGTAATGAATGTAGAAGTTTTAATTTTTATGGTTGAACTTTGTTGCTTGAACAAAGACAAATATATTATTAATTGTAACATTTATGTTTATAAAGTTTGAACTTAAGTGTTATAATAAGATTTTAGACCATAAAATCGGGGTTTAAAAATGGTTTAGCTTGAAAATAGTCAAATCGAACATCATCAATTAATCAGAGAATGACACTCAATGCATGTTGGCTAAGCTTAACATGACTATTAATAAATATACACATAAACAAATTAATCTAAGCCCCCTGTTTGACATTCATTATTTGGAAAATTAAGGGCCTGTTTGATTTGTTCATAGTTTTTCCTTGTTTGGCAATTGCTTTTCCCTCCCTCCCAAGGGACTTGTTTTTCCTTGAAATCATGGAATTTGAATTCCCATGGTTTTGGTGGGAATTGGTTTTTCAGGTTCCTTTTTTTTTTTTCTTTTTTTTTTGTGTGTGCAATGGAAACAAATATTATTTACAAATGTAACCAATTTTATCCCTTTAATTGACAATTTTCATAAAAAAAAACGAAGCTAAAAGAACACCAAAAGATCCAAAATTTCAACATTTTCTAGGTAAAAAATTATACCAATCAAACACATTTAATTGACAATTTTCAGTAAAATAAATTCTAGGTAATTCAATTCTCTGGAATTCGTTTTCTTTCCACCCAAATTTCATTCTTGCAATCAAACGGACCTTAAAGAGTTTTCAATAGTATTTATTGGAGAATATGTGGTTAAAAAGTAAAAAAAAATTTATTGATTTGTGTATAGAATATTGTATTGTGTGAATGTGTGGTAGAAAATCATACTGTAGTAAACATTTTAAAATTTTAAAGGTTGTCAAACAAACACTAAAACTTGTTGACCTCACGAATTGGACCTTTCACATGGCCAATCAAGATTCACTCCACGTATTCCTCCCTGTATACAATAGCAAACAATTAAACGTACACTCCGACGGTCAAGTCAGTGAACTGTGATCGAAACGATGCCGAAATTAGGCAAAAGAGTAGGGAGGAGAATGTATTTTACTTGAGTTGGAGTGCCTAGTATAATAGAAAGATTAATTCATTATCTGTCTCTTGCCAAACCTTGGTTTTTATAGGCGAGGGGTGCCGCTGGATGAGAGACACGTGTATATATCTAACGGTGTGAAGTGTTTGCTCGTATGCGTCAATCAGTCGCATCCTAGATGGGGCGGGTAATTAATTGTTCTGAGTTGTGAGTTGACTAAAGGTTAAGACGTCACATCAATCAATCTATGGAGATAAAGAGGATCATGACACAAAGATATATCTTTGAAACTGGCGGCGGAAGGGCCTCTGCATTTCTCTAGAGGCACAAACTTCAGCGTCAGATGACGCCTCGGCAGATATTATTTTGGTGATGCTTGTGCCTCCCAACACGTTAACTTGAGGTTCAAATGAGGCTCATATCACTTCGGAATCATCTCAGTTGGACACATGGCACCTCGCTGAGAAATAGACATGACGCGCCGAGATGGGTTAGTGAGGGGCGTAACAAAACTAATACTTTTTGGTGGTAACTTTGAATATTTAAGTTGTTTTCATTGCTCGACCTTCAGAATAAGTAACGTATAATTCGAAAGTGACAGAAAAGTAACAGGCAGGCAACATGTCTTCACAGCAAGGGAGAATGCTTTGCCCATCTCGTAGCAAAGATCTTAACAATTACATACTCTGCAAAACCAATCTCGATCTCTGTCTACTAACACAGTTCAATTTGGGTCTTTAAAAACACTGAAAACACCAACAAAGTGTAAAAACACTTTAAAAACATGAACAGAACAGTTTGAAAACATCATCGGAACAGTTCAAAAACATAGGAAACAATTCAAAAATAAAATTATTCTGTTAATTCAAAATTATTATTGAATCTTCAGTTTGTAGTACTAAAAGTATGTTTTCATAAATATGCACTATAAGTATAAAAGACCAAATTAATTTTATATTAACATATGTAAATTATGTTTTTTTTATATTACTATATATATATATATTTTTTTAAATTTCCGTATACTGTTTTTCTCATGTACACACGTTAATGACATATTTTAATGAAGAGGATTCGATAGCACTCTATTGTATTCTCGAAACGAAAGAAGTAAAAGATGTTATTGTAACCCGAAAGGTATATAGGAATGGACAAATATGAATAAAGAACAATTAAAGGTATTTTGCTAAAGAGATTAATTTGTGTAACTTCAACGTGTCTAAATTGGTAGACATTGATGGCACAAAAATGACGTTAGAATGGACAAGAGTTAACAATTCAATAAATAAAGATATTTTTGCTAGTTAAAGAGATATGTTGCGCAATTTTAACGTGTCTATTTTGCTTGACAAGGTAGAAAATGACTTTATAAAATCAATATTAGAAAGTTAATAAATTCAATTTGTCACCGAACTTGAGCTGTTTATTAATCTTATTTTGTTGGCTATTTATTAATCTTAATGAAAATTAGCAACGTATATAAATGAAATAATTGACTTGATACAAATAAAAAGTATTATATTTCACCCCTATGAAAGAATAGGCTAATAAGCTCTCTGTCATGGGTGCGACGAGAGTGTATCGTATTGTGTGGAGGAAGACAAGAAAGTTTCATTCCATAATTCAAACATTTGTTGTACAATTTATGACCCCTTGAGTCGCTTCGTACCCAAATGATATTGACCCCTCTACGAGGTTTGATTTTTAAGTGTACAATTACCTTACTCTTCAAAAAGACTACTTACTACTTATGTCCAAGTCCAGTAATCTTTCTATCGCCCTATTCCTGCTCCCCTAAATGCGACACAATAACCCAGATTTGAGTTAAGAAAATGAATGTCATCAGTTCTGATTTTTATGATGATGAGAAAAAGTTTCAATTGTTAAAAAAATAAATTCTTGCAGTCATCGGTTTTAATTTTGATGATAATGACGACATGAAGGAGAAGTCCGCTACTCCTCAAGATTAATCAGGTATAGATTGGACACCTGAGTTATCAAAAAATAAAAAAAAAAAGCGCCTACAATGAAGACACCTTTCCTATCTTCATCTAAATTAGTCTCTCCCCCTCCATTCTGATTAAAACCATAGAACCTATTGTTCCCCGGGGCACTTCTCCACTGGCAAAGGACGGTTTCTCTCAAAGTTGGCAGATCAGAGGTCGTGGGTTCGATTCTTGAGACTCTTGGAAGGCAAGGCACATACTGGAAGGCGGGAGTGTCTTGGAAGGCAAGGCGCAATATGGGTTGGCTCACTAGGCACTTTGACAGTCCAGTTGGAGAGGTGCTCGGATCCTGGTCAGTTGGAGGCACATCTCGCGGTTTAACTGATCTGTGTGAAGAGGGGCCGGATCACAGACCCAAGGAATAGTCGCAGAAGGCGGACACCTTGATAAAAAAAAAAAAAAAAAAAAAAAAAGGGAAATATCCATAGAACCTATAAAACTGCTCCTGAATTTAATGCAATTTGCAGTCTAGAAAATTCTCATAACCATAATGTCATTTACAACATTACTTTCCAATCCCATTTGACATCGAACCCCCAAGAAGTTCATTTCTGCGCCGATGAACTGTGAAGCCCAAGAAAAGCCTCTTCAAGTTTTATTTCCACGCCAAAAATCCATCCGTAATCTAACTATTTGACCATTCCCACCTTAAACTAATGTTCATGGAAAACTCATCTGAGATTGTCATCATTCCTTCCCAGAATCCTACTCCATAAGGTAGAGTAGGCTTCCCACGCAGTTTATGGAGAACTCCAAAATCACTTAACAAGCATAACCCTCTTCAAAATCATGATATTTCTAATCCCCAGTGCTCTTTTCCCACCCATATTCATGAATCGAGGAACTGAAAACATTGTGAATTGGGCAGCGTCAAGCCTATCTCACTAAAGAAACTCTATACTTTGAGGAATGGATTCAAAATATAACAATAATTAAAAGGAACTTGTGAAAAATGAGTCATATTCTATATTAACTTGTGAAAATAAAAGCATAAAATAACAAAGTTTTCAAATCCAGAACTAGCTTTCATGTAGTGCATTTTACCATTTTAATCTAATGGGATAGTGAGATTTCAGTTTATAAAAGATGACGAGTTGAAGAAATCGTGTCAAGATGACCAAAACAGATAGCAAACCTTAGAAACCTAACCGGCTAGCCTTACTTCAAAGATAACCTGGAGGTGAGAGCCATAACATGTTGGGTTGTGTGCCCATATAGTTTAATTTTGCTGATGTAAAAATAAAAATAATAATTTTTTAACATTGAATAAAATTATGTTTACTCTATTTATTGCATTTATTTATTGAGCATGAGAAATTAAAGTGTCTGTTATCACTTGTGATAACATGAGTTGAGTACTTGCGTTGAGAAGTACAGTAAGACACAACTTATATTTTGATCATAAATAATTTATTCACAATCAATGTATAAGGGTTGGCATCTTGTACTAGAAGATTGTAGTGTTGACCGATTCACTATTCAGGTTTGTGATTTGTCACTATCACAGAAATAGTTAAAGGTGACACTAGTACATTTGAAGTGTATTGAACGGATCACATGTCGAATTTAATTCTAGAGCATGACCGTGCAGAGAATTAAATTTCACTTGACCACTGTGTATTTCATCTGAATCCTTTGACAGGATTATGTATATATTTTCACAATTTTAATTGTTATTTGATTCATCAATTGGCGAGATCAATTTGATTGGTCAAATATCTCGATGTGTTGGGAACTTGAGAATGAGCGGAGTAGAGAATATGAATTCATGGCGGGAACCGTCACCCTGGAATATGGGTAGAGTGATTGCTTAAGTATTTTCTATTGAATGGTTAAAATCTGAGCTCAGTGTTTAGCGACGGCTAAACTTCGACATCTGTGATTTGTTCAAAGGACCGTTGAAAAAAATGAAACTTAAATTAGTGAGAATAATTAGAGGGGCAAAACGATCATTTATGCTCGTACCTAATTATCAGATCTCGGACGAGAATAAAATATATATACGGCAAGTCAGAGTAAAGTATTATAGATTTATTGATTTCTGTAATCTTATATATTCCGAAAGTTTAGTCTTTTGCCTTTAGTGGTAAAAGCAAAGATTAATAATTAGATTGGATGGTATATGGTCGACTAGACAGGATCTAATTATTGGAGTTTGGAAAATATATGTCTAATCAAGTCCCTGTGGTAGCTCCATGAAATATTGAAACTTAATTAATGTAATTATAATAGTTTTGAGCTTAATTGTAATTACAATAAAGTTTTGTACTTGGTTATAATTACTATGAAAGTTATAAACTTAATTGTAATTGTAATTGAAGTTATAGGACTACACATGCAATTATATGTAAACTAATTAGAATTGGACTTAAATTAGAACTCCTACTTGAGTTTTAATAAGAACTCTTGTTTGAATGTGGAATTATAATTGTATTAGAATTCTATCATCTTTTTCTCTATAAATAGAGACTAGATTGATAGAAAAATACTACAACATTCATAATTTCATAAGATTCAAAATTGTAGAGAGAAAAAGAAAGAGAAAATATATTATTTTCTTATTATCCAAAATTCAAAAATTAGTTTCTAGATTAATTGAAAGAAGGTGCCCACACTCCGATGTAGTCTTTACATTGGAGAATACCATAGAAGGTTTGAAGGTTTGAAGCACCGAGATTCCTACAATTAAAGGAGGCGGCAGTTCGCGGATCAGAGTTAATTCAAGGTTGATCGTTGAACTTAGGTAAAATATTCAAATCCTTTTATTTTGTTATAATATACACGTGAACATCTAGATGATCTTATTTATTGAATTAAAGAAAATTTTAATTTTTGATTAATTCCGCTTCCGCATTCCAACATAACAAAATTTTATAACCCAGACAGAATTTTGCAACTTTTGCATTCCTACATGTAGAGTATTAGACCAAACTTGATTATAATATCCCCCTACATTTGAACCACTAAACCACAAAATAACTAACATCATCAACTGTTGAGGTACGATGACAAGGACTTGCAATACTTAAGGCGCTTAAAACAAATGAGAAGCCCATTCTCATGGTTATACAGTGGTATTTTAAAATTTTGCATTGTAAATAGGTAAATGAGCATAGACAGAAACCAAATTATAAGAAGTTACGGAACATGGCATAGCCCCCTGGGTTATGGCCTCTGAACTAGAATGTAGGCTAACTACTGAGGAGAATCTAATATGAACTTCAATGGGAAGAAGGGCAATAAATGTTAAGCCACTTAATGATGAGAGAACTCAACAGAACTAAATCTTGGGATATTTGCAAGAGCCAACTATATTTGGATTTCAGCAGTGGCCCTGAGTATAGGCGAAGTAGGTGATCGTCTAAGGCCTCGCTTTGATAAGTGTCCCAAATTATGTAAAGTTAATTGATTGGTTGAAGAAAAATGAAAATTATATTTATGAAATTTTGAAAATAGAATTATCGTATGCAAACATAAGAAACTAATAAAAATTGAAAATACAAAAATCTTTAATATATATATGTGGCAACAAACTTATCACTTACATTTATTTATCACAAACATTACTTTCCTTATTTATAATTAAGTTGACACTTTATCTTCCAAATATTCATTTTCCTTTTTTCACCAAACAAAAGGTCTCTTTGTCTTTTCAAATTTTGTCGCCCATCATTATTTTTTCAACCCAACAAGATATAAATTATTTCACTTTGAATTAAAATTTTGAAGATTTAATGCAATTTTGTTTGATCTCACTACTATTGTTACAGCCTTACAGGTTTCTTTCTTTCTCTCTTATCTTCAAAACATATACTATAGAGTATATAGGTTGTTATTATATTTTTTTGTTTTAATTTCATGATAGTAATATTTTTAGATATTTGCTTAAAGTATTTTGAATTTAATAATTCTTTGTTCTTGTTCATTCAGATACTTCTTATTTTAAGTTAATTTCTTATAAATTAATATAAAATTAGAAGCTCGTTTATATTTGATCATCATTTTCATTATTTTGTTACACTATCTTTTGTAATCACATTCTCCAATTTTGTACATAAATCACTCAAATGTATATTCAATTTTATTTGAAATAGTTGTCGTGAGAAAATAATCATACAAACGAGCATACTCCTTTGTCATTGCATTGTAGTTCCGTTTGCCAAACTTTACTTGTAATTTGTATTGCTGGTTGAAATTTAACATTTTGTTTATTTTCTTTTCAAATTTTGAGACTTAGTTGTCTGTGTTAGATTATTTATAACTATATTAAGCCCCTATTTGGCATCAATTAAAATCTAGATTTTAATTTAAATCAAAATTAACAATTAATTTTAACCACATATTTTATGGGTTTCAAAACTTTAAATCCACGTATTTTATCTACTTCTATCAAAATCTACTAAAAATTGATTTTAAGGGTTGTTTGAGCCCCATTTTTCTCAAAAAATAGCATTTTGAAATAATGTTACAATGAAGAATGTGTGGTTAAAAAATAAGGAAAAGTTTTGAGTTTGTGTGTAATATTATTTTATTAAGAAATGTATGATTGAAATGGTGTCAAATTACTATTGAATAATGTATTTTGATAGAAAAATGAGATTCAAATAAGGGCTAAATCTCCATCAAATAGGCTAAAACTCTATACAAGGAGACTCAAATTATCGGGCCCCAATTTGAAATTGGCATAAGGCCCCCAAAAGATTTGAATGATTATGCACTTATTGTAGTTCCCATTACGAAGTCTTTTGTGACTCGAGTATTTTACAGAAAAAATACAAAATATAAATGAACAGAAAATAAAGGAACACGAAAGAATTTTCAGCCAAAAGACCACGAGGTTCGGTGACCAACTAACGCCTACATCCCCATTGAGCATCCATACGGATTAAGCTCGAATCCACTATCACAGCTCCCAAAAATTGGCAAAAACAAGTTACAAAAATGAAAGTGTTCTGCCATTTTTCAATCACAAAAGGCCCTCAGAAAATCATACGCTAATCTCACTAAGAGATGAATCTCATCACTTCTATTATTCTATTACAAGATTTCACTCAAAAATCACAAAGAAAATCATCCAGAAGATGAAGAGAACGAAGAAGAAAAGCGGCAGTCAAAAGAGACTAGGGTTAGAGAAAAAAAAATCTCCTAACCCTATTTATATGAGGCACGTCCAAGAGACTAATCCAACGGTCACAGTTCTGCCAGGTGTAAGAAATCTAGTGTGGGACGCGTTTAAGTTAAAATTGTATTTCCAAAAACACGACTTTGTTAAATCTGGAACCTTCAGTTAAACTATACCAATCATGGGGCCGGGTCTCACATTCAGTTGCAGATCATCAACGGACTCAAGAATTTCAGCAGCCCAATTCTTTACAATCTCCACCTTGCTGGAATTTTGAGACCGATTAAGTGGATTAGATTATAAACCGTTTTCATTTGCTCTTATTACCTGTTAGCAAAATAAGAAGATTAATAAACTTCAAGATTCAATAATTTTAAAGAATCAAAAAATTTACTAACAGGTATTACCTTTGTACCTAAATCAGCAGGATTAACCTTAGTAGGAATTTTAACCAATTTAATATCACCTTTTTCAACAATATCCCTAATAAAATGAAACTTCACATCTATATGTTTTGTTCTATCATAAAAGACAGGATTTCTACTCAAGAAAATTGCACTCTGATTATCAGAACAAAGCTCCCCTGATTTCCTATAATATCTAATTCATTTAACAGACCCATTAACCATATTCATTCCTTTACTGCTTCTCTAGCAGCAATATATTCTGCTTCAGTAGAAGATAGGGCCACAAGTTTCTGTAGTTGTGCTTTCCAACTAATGCAAGTATCATTTATCACAATGAAAAATGCAATGATTGACTTTCGATTATCAGATTTTCCAGTAAAATCTGAGTCCACATAGCCTTTCAAACTTAAAACCATTTTTATTGGTTTTGAACATAAGTCCTAGATTCTGTGTGCCCTTTAAGTATCTGATTAAGTTTTTCATGGTTTCCCAGTGAAGTTCACCTGGGTTGCTTATAAATCTACTTACAACACTCACAGCATAGGCTATATCAGGCCTAGAACATACCATAATATACATAATAGATCCAACTGCATTAGCATACGGTACATATAACATTCTTTTAAGTTCAATTTCATTTTTAGGTGATTGATCAATGGACAATTTAATATTTGCAGACAAAGGTAAGCTAACAAGTTTGGCTTCATGCAGTGAAAAACGTTTAATAACCTTTTCAATGTACCCCTTTTGAGTTAAAAACAATTTTCCATTTTGTCTATCCCTTTTTATTTCTATTTCTAAAATCTTCCTAGCAGGTCCTAAGTCTTTCATCTCGAATTCAGACTTTAATTTTCCTTTTATAGAATTTAGTGCATCAGAATCATTACCAGCTAGAAGCATATCATCCACATACAAAAGCAGATAAAAAAATTCAGATTTTTCATTTCTTTTGAAATAAAAAAAAGGATCATACTCAGATTTTCTGAACTTAAGTCCTTGTATAAAAGAGTCAAACATTTTATACCAATTGGGGCCTGTTTTAGGCCATAGAAGGACTTATTTAACAGACACACTAAGTGTTCTTTATTTTTAACTTCAAAATCTTTTGGTTGTGACGTGTATATGGTTTCATCTAAAGAGTCATACAGAAAAGCGGGTTTTACATCTAATTGCTCAAGCTCTAAGTCAAACTGAGCTATAAGGGCTAGTAGTATCCTGATTGAAGTATACTTCACTGCAGGTGAAAATATTTCAGTGTAGTCTATACCCTCTCTCTTTGTATACCCTTTAGCAACCAGCCTAGCCTTGTATCTTTTGTCATTTGAATTGTATTCTCTTTTTTTTTTATTTTGTAAACTCATTTACAATCAATTAGTTTGCAGTCTTTAGATTTAAACACTAAGTTTTAAGTTTTATTTTTATATAAAGAACTCATCTCTTCTTGCATTGCTGCATCCCATTTAGCAGAGTCCCTAGAGTTAATAGCATCTTCATAACATTCAGGTTCCTTATCTAAGGATTCTGCTTCTAGCTGTCCAGACACATAATCTGCAAACTGGTACCTAGAAGGAGGTCCAATAGTTCTTCTCTCTCTATCTCTGGCCAATTGATAGTCCTGCAAGTCATGTGCAGGTTCTAATTCTTGAGAATTATCTAAATTTTCATCGTTAGTATCGGATTGGATCTCAATCTAAGGTGTCTCCACCTCAATTTGTATTTGCTCAGGGGAATTCTGGCTTTCAAAATCAATTTCAGTCATAACAAAATAATTATCTGTTATTTTATCGTCATTATTATCACCAAGACATGGTAAGACATTTTCATTAAAAATCACAGATATACTTATGACTACCTTAAATCCTTTAGCTTCTTTTAGCCAGAGCCTATAGCCTTTTACCCCTTCCCCATAACCTAAGAAAACACATTTCAGAGATCTTGGGTCAAGTTTGGAATCAGTTTGGTGAGCAGAAGCTGCACACCCAAAAGTTTTTAGATGAGAATAATCAGGAACAGATCCTGACCATATTTGCTGTGGTATCTCATTGTTTAAAGAGGTGGAAGGACACAGATTTATCATATAATAGACAGTTTTTACTGCCTCTTCACATAAAATTTTTGGCAGTCCTGAACTAATCAACATGCACCTAGTTCTTTCAAGGATGGTTCTATTCATTCTCTCAGCTACACCATTTTGTTGAGGGGTATAGGGGACAGTCCTATGTCTAAGTATGCCATTTATGCTGCAATACTAATCAAATTCAGTATTGTAGAACTCCAATCCACTGTCAGTTCTTAAAACTTTGATCTTCCTACTTGTTTGATTTTCTACTAGAGTTTTCCACTCTTTAAAAACTGAGAAGGTGTCATATTTTGATTTTAACAAGAAGGTCCAAACCTTTCTAAAGTAGTCATCAACAGTAAAAAGATAATACCTATATCTACATGCAGTGGACACAGGTGTAGGCCCCCATAAATCACTATGAATGTATTCAATGATATTTTGGGACTTATGTATACCATGATTAAAGGGCATCCTATTCTGTTTTCCCATAATACAATGTTCACAAAAGGTTAGCTTCTGAACATTGTCATTCCCAGAAACATCATCCTTTGAAAGTATCTTTAGGCCTTTCTCACTTAGATGGCCTAGTCTTTTGTGCCACAATTCAGAATTGTGTGGTTGTGTGACCAAATTCACAGCAGTATTCTAAATGACAAAATCAGGGTTTAGGGTATAGATACCATTAATTCTGGGTGATTTGAATATAAGTAACTGATTTCTATTTATTTTTGTAAAACCATCATTAATTTCAATTTGATACCCTTTATCATCTAATGCCTCTAGGAATATAAGATTCCTCCTAAGTGCTGGAACATACCTAGTATGGTTTAGCCTTAAGAGTTGACCATTTTTCAATTTTAAAACAATGTTTCCAATTCCTTTTACTTGACAGGAATCATTATTCTCCAATTTTACACCCACCACTAAGGTTTGTGAAATCAGTAAACCAGTTAATATTAGGGCTCATGTGGAAGGAGCATCCTGAATCTAGAACCCAATCATGTTCAGATTTTTCTAATGAGAGCACATAATCTATTCCAATATCAGCATCCTTTTCCCTTTTATAGGAAGCAGCAATGGCTGAAGTGCCATTATCATGCTTAAGGCCATTTCCTAGATCCTTAGCCTCCTTGAAACAATCTTTTATCAAATGACCAGTTTTATTGCAGTAATAGCATTTTCTATTGTTAGCCTTTCCCTTGTATACCTTTTTGTCCTTTCCTTTATTATTTTCCCATTTCCTTTTAGAGAAATTTTTATCTCTATTGTAATTAGCTTGACTGAAGTTATTTAAGACTTTAGTAGGGAGTTTTGGATTGGACATGGATTTTTCAACATGTAAGGCAACTTTATGTTCAGATTTAAGTTCTAGATCTGTATTCTTGAGTGAGTCATGAATGATTTCAACAGTTAAATCACTCCTACCATATTCTAAGGCATTCTTAATGTCCTTATACTTATCGCCCAGAGCATTTAGTAAACCAACTACTTTCTAGTTATCTGAAATCTTTTCTCCACAATTGGTTAAATCTTGTGTGATTTTATTAAATCTATCCATAGTTTCTTCTAGGTCTGCAGTAGGATCAAATTTATGGCTGAAAAATTGTTTCCAAAGAAAACACTTATTTGGCAGAGACTTAGAAATATATTATTTTTCTAAGGTTGTCCATAATTCAACAGCAGTAGTGGTGGTTCCTATCTTTCTAATCACAAAATGAGATAGGAAAATAAATATGGTACTCTATGTTAATTCATCTTGCTCAGTTTTCCTAACTTCTGATAAAGTTTCTGGCCAAGATTCATCAATTGCTTTAACATATTTCAATTGCATTAAAATAGCTTTCATTTTCTGGCTCCAGAGAGTAAAATCTCCTTTGTCATCCCAATGTTGAATATCAATCTTACTGGACATATTGTGCAAGTGTGTTGCAGTAATTTCAAGATGATTCAGACAAGATTTAATCTCAGCTAAACAGATCACACTCTATGCAGAACACAGCAGAGGTATATAGCATAAAGAATAGTTCACACCCAGTAAACTTAACAATTGACAAATCAATCCTTGCAGTAACAAATTAATCCTTGTAGTATCAAATAAAGCACTTTCTTGCCAAAAAAATGCAAAAGTGAGTACTGACACAAAAGTCAATTGAATAATGTCAACTGTAGATAGATGATTAGTATTGTCAATCCTATACACAAGAATTAGGTTATGCAAGGACAATAACTTAAAACGCAGAACACAAAGTAATAAACCCCTAATGGATTTTCTTCACTGTTCCTTAATTTCTTCAGATTCTAGGGTTCTCTCATGAAACTCTAGACAAAGGTAAATTAAAGAGGGTTCGAAAATCCCTAAACTTAATTCCTAATCAAGATTTGCCAAGTATTAAGGTTGGGGCTAGGAATAGATTTTACCAGATCTGCAGCTTATGCCGAAAGTATCAAACCGATACCACAGATCTACTCAAGATTCAAATCAAAAATTGTTTCCAGTACAACAAAAAATAGATCTATCAGTTTTGGCAATTTTAGTACAGCCGAGTCACAGAAAAAATTCGAGCAATAATATTTTGAAAAAGGATTTTAATAGTGGCTTTGATACCACTGTAGTTCACAGTATTACGAACTCTTTTGTGACTCGAGTATTTTACAGTAAAAATACAAAATATAAATGAATAGAAAATAAAGGAACACAAAAGAATTTTCGGTCAAAAGGCCCCAAGGTTCGACGACCAACTAACGCCTACATCCCCGTTGAGCATCCATACGGATTAAGCTCGAATCCACTATCATAGCTCCCAAAAATGGGCAAAAACAAGTTACAAAAATGAAAGTGTCCTGCCGTTTTTCAATCACAAAAGGCCCCAGAAAATCGTACACTAATCTCACTAAGAGATGAATCTCATCACTTCTATTATTCTATTAGAAGATTTTACTCAAAAATCACAAAGAAAATCATCCAGAAGATGAGGAGAACGAAGAAGAAAAGCAGCAGTCGAAAGAGATTAGGGTTAGAAAAAAAATCTTTTAACCCTATTTATATGAGGCGTGTTCAAGAGACTAATCCAACGGTCACAGTTGTGCCAGGTGTAAGAAATTTAGTGTGGGACGCGTTTAAGTTAAAATTGTATTTCCAAAAACAAGACTTTGTTAAATCTGGAACCTTCAGTTAAAATATACCAATCATTGGGCTGAGTCTCATATTCAATTGCAGATCATCAACGGGCTCAAGAATTTCAGCAGCCCAATTCTTTACACTTATAATTGCAGATGTTTCAGAAATAAACTATGAGGGGATCCATAGTCACTGGAATGTTCAAAAAGTAAGATAGACGTTCACTTATCTATTTTTCATTTCTTGAATCATGGTGAGTAGAAGTATAAGAAGAACATTTATTTCAACAAACCAAATAAAACAGGAAACAAATGATGAGAAAATGAGTGAGCCTCATACAAGAACAACGCTATGCACTATCTACTTTATTCTAGAAGAATCTTCCCTTCTTCGGACGATACTTGGTCAAGGCAGCTTCTCGCTCTCAAGTTTGTTTTCCTCTGTCCCATTTCCTCTAATATTCTCGCTGGCATTTCCAATCACTTTTTCCAACTTCACCTACATCGCTTTTGGCAATAGTCCCTACAGCATTAACAGCAATGCTGCTTTTCTCAAAGCACTTTTGTTCAAAATATAGGTCCCGGTGTTACCACCCATGGGTCTACTTAAAAGATTTGACATTCTACTGTGTGAAGCATCTGCAGCCAATTTATTTAGAGATGATTCATCATGGTTGAATGATGGATGTTCCAAGATGTGGAAATGATGATGGTGATGGTGATGATGATGAGAGTGCTGCCTTTGGAAATCCTAGTGCAAGCCCCTTACTGGAGCTAAATCGATGTTGGTTGCATGTCATGAGTCATAACAAAACTGACTTGGTGGTGGGTACTTCTTAATCCAAAGTTTCATCATGTAGAACCAATCGCAAGATACAAAATTGATTCATTCTTACTTGGATTGCACAGAGGAGCTATCACACTTTGGGTTAAAACCAGCTTGATCATCGAGTTTATAGGCCGGTTACCATTTGGTCACCCCACTGTATATTGTGATTCGTGTTAGTTACTCTACCAATCTTCATTTTTCAAAACTAAGGGTTTTACTCTGCCAATCTCCATTTCAAAACTAAAATGCTTAAAGTTCTTGGTTTTTAATCATGAAACATCTTACAGCACAAAGAACTTAAATTACCTTTAGTCTGCTAGGTAACAAAAGAAACGAGAATGTTCTCGGGATGCAATGAAGTGTAACAAAAACTAAGGCAGCAACTTCAAATTACAAAAACTATGACAGCAACTTCAAATTGAATAACAGATAACAGAGAAAGGCGAGCATAAGTTATATCCTAGTGCCTTAACATAAAATGGTAATTTTGAAAAGCATGTATGATTTCACGAAGTTTATTTTGTTTCCCTGAAGAGGGAACGTCACAATTCACAAAGCACTCTTTAGACTATGTAACACCTCCTAATTCATATCGTCCTTTGCCACCTATTTTCCTACTAAAATGTAAATGATACAAGTACAGGAACAAATAGCAAATACTCGGTTTAATCATAGATAAGCTAATTGGAGAGGATATATAAACAATACAGGTATGATCACTTTAAACTTTTAGATCAAGTGGTTCGTGATGTGAGATCATGCACATGTCCTCGTTTCAAGTCTCGCTGTCCCCCGTTAATGAATTTGTTACTTGCTAGGTTTTGATTGAAAAAACAAAATCTCGCCTACACATAAAACGAATGTGTTAAAAGATAAAATTCAAATGCAGCCTGTGCTTTTAAATTAAGTGGCTCGACGAAATTTTTATTTTGGGTGAACTTATGAAAGATTGAGTTCTAAGTGCATCTTTCATGAGATGTGCTACCTGCACAGGCCCCTTTGCACAGTTCTAAGTGCATCTTTCATGAGATGTGCTACCTGCATAGGCCCATTTTCACACCCATCTCATGAAAGATGCACTTAAAACTCAATTCAAAGGTGTTTGTGCATGGAGCTTTTTCCATTTTTCATACTGTCCTCTTCCCTCACCAAAAAAATAACAAAGAAAAACAACAGAAGGTTAAAAAGGCACAAAGAGAAAATAAAGAAGTACATGCCTTGTCATTGTAACATGAAGTCTCTCTTTCACTACATCTTCAATATCATCAGAGCTAGTTATAAGCTTTGAAGCATAATGAGGAGGAGTAGGCCATCTTGATATCGGGATTCCCATTTTCACCCTTGACACATAAATTTTCCCCACATTGGTTACAAATCCTTCGTCAAAGGCATTTTTCAAGCACCACATTTTCTGGGAGCATAAGATTTTCCACCAAGTCAATGTCTGTCACGTCATCCAATATTTCCTGCACACAAGGAAAATAGAGAGGGCAAAGCAATGCTATAGAATGAGCTAAAACAGAACAAAACAAAGTAGTAAACTTCGGAGGAAAAGTGGCAAGTGATCCTTGACAGAAACAACAGAACTGAGCAATATTACCAATAATTTGGTGTCCACTACACTACGTAAGTTATTTGTTAATATTCGATTCATTATTAGATCTATCATTAAATACAAAGGAATTAGATCTTTAACGATCACAACAGGACACAGGCATATTTGCTTCGACCTTTTCTAGTTAAGTAAAGAAAAATCAGTAGGGGAGAATTAGAATTTTGGTTACCTTTTATTAATTATGTAGACATGCTAAAAGTGCAGCCCAAAGAATGAAGCCCAACTGGGCAATTCAAGATAAAGGCCCAAATAGGGTTATTAATGAGTGCAGTGGAAGTCCACGAACGCGGTAACACCATCGCCCAAACTTACAAGACGCCCAAGATCTGAGCGAATGAAGTGTCTTGCAGTCGCCCAGAGTTACGACCCTGTTCTCGCCCAAACTTTCGAATTGCCCAAGATCTTAACAAAGATGAAATGTTATGGTTATCCAAAAGTGCAATTATCAAAGCAATTATTGGGTAATCTTATCACGTTCCACGATTCAAGGATGTTCAGTTGAGGACGGTTGAATGACAAAGAGTAATGGCAGCAGTTAGAGACGGCAGTTCCACGATAAGTTGGCCACCATGAAGAAAGTGGGCAGTTATAAAGCAATTAAACCGTTTCTAAGCGATTGATCACAAAGAGAGCATCAAAGGAATATAAAAGGAAGAAAAGACATAGAGCAAAAGACCCCGAATCAAACACTCTCAAGCAGAGAATATATAATTTCAATTTCTTAGTTTAGACTTAAAACATTTCTTTTCAGTACTCGTGTGCTTGCGCACCTTGGAGGCATTTCTGTTTAAGTTCCAATTGTAAAGTCATTGCCAATAAAACACCTCTTTTTGGGACTTTGTCTCAAGAGGTTTGTCCTCTTACACAATCGTCTGATCCCTCTTTAATTGTTAGCGACTACCCGCGCGAAACAATTTGGCACGTCCAGTAGGACATTGGTGTTTGGTGTTGAAGATACAAAAGGTAAAACAATATGCCTCAGAAATCCAATAAGGAAGCAGCAAGTCAGGGAGGAGTCCAGTCTGTGATCGAGCGATATGAGGAGCAGCATGGCTCTCCACGAACAGATGGACAGAATAAGAGCAATCACAGTCGCTACGAACCAATGACAGAATTGAGTCCTCGAACCATGCGTGCATTAATCGGAGAACTCACACAAGATGTCGTTGAACAGGTAAATCTACGAAGTATTCATAATATGGAAAGATTTACCCAGAATGAGAATGCACATTATGACAACATGGCCAAACAATTGAATACTTTGAATGAAATAATGAATAAGTTGTTAGGCCAAATTTGTCAGCCAGTTGTGCCTCTTACAAACCACTTTCAAACTTGGACAATTGTAGGACATAATCCCCCAGCCCTAAGTTTAAATCAAGGGGTAGAACCACCTTTTGATCCCTCTACTTCAAACCAGGGGGGTGGTGCAATACCAAATCAGAATAGTGGCATTGGTACATCTAACTTGGGGGGTAATCCAAATGTAAGAGATAATGTCCTAAATAATGGGCAGAATACTCCACGTGTTAACGAGGGAATAAATGTTCAGGCTAATGGTAACAATGGCTCAAATTATGGTAACTTTGTTGCTAATCAAGGACCAAACATCAAGCCTCAAGCAAATCAACTGGTCAACCAACCTGTAGGAATTTCATATTACCCCAACGTCATGTTGAGAAATCAGATTATAGAAATCGTACAGGACCAGATGGCTTTTGGAGTACGTCTTGTCATTAGGCCGACTTACACAAAGCCATATCCTGATTGGGTAGACCAAGTATATCCATGGCCTAGAGGGTATAAAGTGCCAAAATTCTCACTGTTTACCGGTTTAGGAGAGGTGTCTACTCTAGAACACATAGGGCGATTCACACTGTAAAGTGGTGACGTAACTGATTACCATAAAATGAGGTTGTTTCCTAGTTCATTAACAGGAGTAGCCTTCTCCTGGTTCATCAATTTGCCAGCAAACTCTGTTCAAACATGGCAACAATTGGAACAATTGTTCCACGCTCAATTTTATAAGACCGAGTCTGAAGTTACTTTGGCCGATTTAGCGAATCAACGTCAAATGCCAAATGAATGGGCAAAAGGTTTCCTTCAAAGGTTCAAAATAGTAAGAAGTAAATGTTTTGTACCTTTTTCCGAAAAGGAGTTTGTCAAAATCGCTCAAGGTTGTCTAAACTTTGATCTGAAGAAGAAGTTCCAGGATAAGGAATTTCCTGATCTTTTTCAATTGAGCGCGAACGTGATTAGGTATGAACGATTAATCAGAGAGGAAGAACAAATGAAAAATTCTAGCAAAGGGACTTATTATAGAGACCCAAATTTTGATGTTCATACCATTAACGACGAGTATTACGATCAAACCAAAATATTTTTGGCCGAATTAGTTAAAGGAGACACATATACTTGTCCTATAATGGCTAAGCCTAGACCGTCAGGCAAGGATGAGCTTATAAAAGATGAAAACATAAAGACTAGAACGTTCTCGTTCGATGTGACCAAAGCTGACCTTATATTTGATAAATTATATAAGGATAAGCAGATAAAGCTGAGCGATAAGCATAAATTGCCAAGCCCTGAACAGATTAAGGGTAAAAAATATTGTAAGTGGCATAATGCATGGTCACGTTTGACTAACAACTGTTTGATTTTTCGCCATGTGTTACAAGATGCCATTGAGAAATGATGAATTACGTTCGAGGATAAGAGGAAGATGGCAGTGGATAAAAATCCTTTTCCACAGCCACTTGGAGTGAACATGGTGACGTCTGGTTTCAGAAGCAAGTTGTCAAAATTCAAGTTGGTTATAGATGATGGAGAAGAAGAAGCTGAACCACATCCCAGCATCTTTGAACGTGTCAAAGGGAAGGAGCCCAAAAAGAACGAAGACGTCCTATGTGCAAGATGCAAAAAAAAAAGTGAGTGCAAACGCAGAGAAACCAGGGATATGGCAGCATCACCATCGTCCTAGGTTTTTTTTGAACGCGCAGCCTGGTAGAGGGCATGGTACATCGTTCTATAAGGGACCGCCTTTTGAGAGGCAGTTCAGGCCAGTAAATAATGAAAGAACATTCAAACCACAACCTCGCCAACCAAATGTATGGCATTCGTTCCAGTATAAGGTTGGAAGGGCGATACCTTTCAACGAGATGACTAGAATCCAACAAAAGCATTTTCAACGAAACTATGGGCGAATGATGAGGCAACAACAGGGAATGCTACGTCCAAAGACACCTAGACTACTCGAGGCAGCCAATCAAAATGTTCTCAAAGACAGTGAAGAGACTAGTACAGGCGAACCTACGGAAGAATTGCCAGAGACTTCTTCTGGGAGGTCGAAGTTTGAGCGAGACAGAAGGGATGGAGAAGATCCAGATCAGCCCCCTACTATTCAATTTGGTACGTTGCCTCCTGTCGTGGCTAATAACTATTTACTAGCCAACGAGTTCAAGAATAAAGAGAAGGGAGAAGAAGAAAAGGAGGAAAACGAAGAGGAAGCATGCATGCTGGAATATGAAGAAGGCTAAACTTCTAGAGAGGCCTACAATGGTGAAGAAGATGATGGTATGACAGACATCGAAGAGAAAATCGATCTGGAGGCAGAAAGAAGAAGAGGAGGAGTATCGTACAATACTCTGTTGAAGCAATTACATCGAGAGGGAGTTCGTGAAGTAGACTTATTGGGAGAACCATATGGGCGTTCTTTCAATTTTTAAGTGTTGTACGGGACGCCCAAAAGAAAGAAGAAAGTGCCTCGCTCTGAAAAGTATGGATTACCTCCAAGAATAATGCCTCCTCCCACAGGTTGGGTAACTGAAGAATAAGCATTAGAAAACAGTAAAAAGGAAATTCAGGAGACAGAGGTTCAGTGCGATATGCTGCACGTTGACTTATCACAAAAGGGTAACTCGACGGAGAACAAGCAGGAAGTGAAAATAGATGCTGTCGAAAAAGTTATTTTTAAACGACCAGCCATGAAATTGACCAAACACTTGAGACCATTGTACGTTAAAGCTCTAGTTAACGGCATACATGTGGTAAAAATGCTTGTCGATAATGGAGCAGCTATAAACACCATTCCATCTAGGATGATGAGGAAATTCGCAAAGACAGAAGGTGATATGATCCCGACGGAAGTCATCCTGACAAGTTTAAATGGAGGGGCAACTTCAGCTAAAGGGATTATGCTATTGGACATAACTATAGGAACAACTACTACGACCACAGTCTTCTTTGTAATAGATGGTCCCACTAGTTACAATGTGTTATTAGGAAGAGATTGGATACACGGAAGTCGCTGTGTACCTTCATCGCTCCATCAGTGCCTAGTTTTTTGGAATGATAAGGGCGAAGCAGAGGTGGTACAGGTCGATCATAGGCTTTTTGTTGCAGAAGCAAACTCAGTAGAAAGGTTCATGTACGAAGAAAATTATGGACCTGTTAGAGTAGTCCAAGATGGAGAAGAAACTCACATTGTCGCGCAGAGTGAAGAGCCATTTTCGGTGGATGCACTTACCGAAATGTTCAGTCAGATGAGGCCAAACATAGTGGCCCTGGAGGAGCCAGTAATTGGCAAAAGAATAATCAAGGAGTTTTAAATGAGTTGTAAGCAACAAAGACAAATGGCCGATATTCAGGCCTTCAAAGCCAAATTAATGGCTTTCAATAAAGAATGCAAGGACAAGACGAAAGAAGCAGCAGCCTTGAAGGCATTAAGAGACAAATTGGCAGTGTTCGAGTTGGAACAAAGTATTGGCCGAGAAGTGAACAAGGTGGATTGTTTAGAAGAAGAAGTGCCTACAAAGGAACTGGACGACGAAGTGATAAGGATCTCCAAGCCTGGATACGCTCAAGCACAAGACCCCCTGCTTAAAGTGAATATTGGCAATGAAGGAGAAGATCGTCCAACGTTCATCAGCCAAATGCTCAATCAAGAGGGCGAACTAAAGCTTTTTTGCCGCTTTTAAAGTTGAAAAATCAGGACGAATTCGTCTGGAAAGAAGAGCATCAAAAGGCTTTTGAAAGCCTATCAAGTCCACCAGTGTTGGTGTCACCAATCCAAGGACGGCCAATGAAAGTGTATGTATCAGTTGAAGAAGAATCAATAGCTGGAATGGTCGCGCAGGAAGACCAATTTGGTGAAGAAATGGCGATTTATTACTTGAGTAGACGGTTAACAAAATGTGAATGTAATTATTCTGCCATTGAAAAATTATGCCTTGCATTGTATATCACATGTACAAAATTAAGGGCTTATTTACGGCCCGCAACCGTTTATTTAATTTCTAAAGTAAATTTGGTTAAGTATATGTTCTCTCGCCCTATTTTGCACCAAATGGTAGGCCTTTGGACATTAGCCTTATTAGAATTCGAAATACAATACATACCCCAAAAGGCAGTCAAAAATCAGGCTTTGGCTAATTTTCTGGCCGATCATCCATGCCTTGATATGCCTGAAGAAATTGAGTTAGAGATCAATTCATTCGAATTAAAACCTTGGGTTTTATATTTCGATGGATCGAAAACCTCTAAAGGTGCAGGAGTAGGAGTGGCATTGATAAATCTTTTAGGGATTTGTTACAAGTACGCATTCACTTTGGACAGAATGTGCACCAACAATCAGACCGAATACGAAGCCTTAATCGTGGGCCAAGAATTAATGATAGATATGGGGATAAAGAATGTGATTGTTAGAGGCGATTCTCAATTGGTAATTCACCAATTGATTGGTGATTTTAAATGCTAAAGTGATTCCATTATGAGTCAATATGAAATACTCCAAGAGTTGTTGGAAGAATTCGACCAAATAGAGTTTCAATGTATTAATAGGATATATAATGACGTAGCAAACGAATTGGCCTCAGGGTATTCAAAAGTTTTAAATTGGAAGTCTACTTGTGAGTATGGAAAAATATTGCCCGTGATCCAAAGAAGGGTAAGAACGATTGAAATTCATTGCATACAAGATGGAGATGCAATAGATTGGAGGACAGAGATTAAGGAGTTCCTTAAAGAACCTAATAAAGGAGATAGTAGAAAAATGAAGTTGCGTTTGCTAAACAATGCACTAATAGATGAAGAGTTGTTTAAGAAACGCTCTGATGGTATATTGCTAAAATGTGTAAGTTTGCAAGAAGCCAGGACGATCATGGCTGAAGTGCATGAAGGAATATGTGGAGCTCATCAAGCTGGCCAAAGGATGAGATGGTTAATTATTAGGAATGGATATTTTTTGCCAAAGATGGGAGAATCATGCGTTCAGTATGCAAAGAGTTGTCTAGCATGCCAAAAGCATGGTTCAATACAAGAGCGTCAGCACGAAAGATGGCATCTATTATCAAACCTTGGCCGTTTAAGGGTTGGGCGATAGACCTAATAGGGAAGATTTATCCCCATCATCCGAGCAACATACCTTTGTTATAGTTGCAACTAATTATTTCACTAAGTGGGTAGAAGCGGTACCTTTAAAAGAGATCACCCAAAAGAATGTCATAGAATTTATCCGTGATAACATCATTATAGATTTGGAATTCCACAAACTTTGATGGTAGATCACGGAACATCTTTAAATTGGGATCAAGTGAATAAATTCTTGAGCGAATTTGGAGTTAAATTAGTGAACTCCACACCATATTATGCTCAATCTAACGGACAAGCAGAATCTTCTAATAAGATTCTAAAAAATATAATAAGAAAAATGATAGATGAAAATGTCAGAAATTGGCACGAATGTCTAAACAAGGCTTTATGGGATTATAGGACGTCGCCTCGGTCAAGTACAAAAATTACTTTTTTCCAACTTACTTAAGGACAAGAGGCCATTTTGCCTATGAAAATTAACGTGCAATCAATCAGAGTGTGTTTGCAACATAAGTTAAGTGGTGATGAGTATACCGAATCACTAATTCAAAACTTATTGGAGTTGGACGAATTAAAGTTGGATGTCCTAGATAGATTGCAAGTTCAAAAATGAAGAATGGCTAAATTTTATAATAAAAAAGTTATAGCCAAGTCGTTCAGTCTGGGCGAATTGATTTGGAAAACAGTACTCCCTTTGGATAGCAAAGATCCAAAGTATGGCAAGTGATCGCCCAATTGGGAAGGACCATATAAAGTAAATAATGTGTTGCCTAATGGAGTTTATCATTTGGAAGATTTAGACGGCACCAAGCACATGAGGTTCATTAATGGCAAATATTTAAAAAAATATGTTCCTTCCTTATGGGAAAGTGAACAAATAAAAGCGTAATCAAATCGCATTGAACGATCGTAGAGTAAAAAGGGCCAGAGCGAAATACGTTCAAATAAATTCCTTTATTATCAAACGTTCATTACAAAGTTACAAAATACAAAATGTTAAATGCTCTATAAACTACAATTAAGAGCAAACTAATCTCCCGGTCGATCGTCGAGTAAGAGGGTGTACTGGCCTTGATTGCCATCCTGATCGCACTGCTGCGAAGGCAAGCAGAGAGGTCGAGAAGAATTCTCAGCAAGCAGAAAGGAAGAAGAAATACCCTCATATCGCCTTCCTAAATGCATCGCTGCAATGACGGGCAAGGAGACTGAGAAGCACTCTCAGCAAGCAAGGTGGCTTGCAGGCATCCTCAAAAATTGTCTTCCATCATCGAACTCCTTGTAAGGACGATGGGAAGAACTTTGGTGGCCAAAGAATATTTCCTATATCTCCCATACCAAAGGTGACATCAAGAAAGATGGCAAAATGGGCAGATCAAATGATCCATTTCCATGGAAGACGAAGGTTTTGGATCAATTGTCAAAATGCCAAACAATGGCAGCAAATTGGTTTTGAAGAAGAAAATGGAAGTGAAAATGACAAGTGTGGAATATAAGTGCATTTATAGAGGCGTGAAGGTGAAGAGACAGAATATGAACAGCCACATTCGTGCCTAGTAACTAGAATCAGATGGCCTGAAATCTTGGGGAAAGAGACAGAAATACCAAGAAAAAATGTGCGTGAATCTTAGCATAAAGCAGTTAAATATTTGGGGGGTTGACGATTAAAGACAACGTCAATAAGTACACAAGAAGACAAGTTAATCGTTCATTAATGATAATGGTTGCTGGAATGTTCAGAATTCAGTACGAGGTTACAAGGGAAAATTAATATGAAATTACAAAAAGAAAAGTTAAGGCATTAGATGTCTTAATTACAAATCGCCTCAGACTGAACGAATCATTTCCCTAAGTCTCCCCCAATTCTTGTTCTGCTGAGAAGAAGTGACATTCAATTCAGCCACAAAATCATCATCGACCTCCAGCTTCTTGTACTGCTCGACCAAAGACTTGGTTCGCTCAATTCCTTGGGAGGCATTGCGTTTTTTGGCAGCCATTCTCGCCTTGCAGTCGTCCATCTTTGCTCGAAACTCCTTCATCTGTGCAGCCAAACTGGTCATCAAAGAGTCTTCAATCATGACTTCAGAAGAGATTTCTTTCAATTCGTTCTCAACTTTGTTGATCTCCAGAAGCAAATATTCTCTTTCAGATACAGCGCAAAGATATTGAGTACTTTTGGCCTTCAGTTCAACATTTTTGGCCAGCAAGGAGAGAACCTCGAAATGGACAACTTTCAACGTCGCTTTAAAATCAGCAGAAAGATTGAGCAACGGAAGTGTCAGTGCTTGTTCCAACTTCGACTCAAATGCTCAAGCTTATCCTTATGTTTGGCAGCACTAGCCTGACCGATATCCATATCCATAAATGACACATACTCAAATATCGACTGATTGAGGAACTTCATATCTTCCTCTGAAGAAGCAGAAGGAAGACTGGTTGAAGCAGGGCAAGACGTCTTGACTTGCCCCCAGGAAGTGAACAAGTCTTGGATGGAACGCACAATCTTATCAGCATCCTGCAAAGAAAGTTGCCAACATTGAAAGTTTTCACTACGATGAACAAATTGGAAGTAAAAGTGAAGCAGAGATTACCTCATCAGCGATCTTGAGAGGTGGCATATCCCTAGCCAAATCTACCACCTGTGGCTCCACCACTTGTGAAGACGTCCCATTGTCTGAGCGAGAAGACTTTGCCACAACGGGCAAACCCATGGGAGCATCTGCAAAACTCAAAAAGTAACAAATCAAAAACTAATAGCACAAGCAAAGGTAAAACATCAAAAAATGTATTACCTTCTGGTTCAACGTTTGGGGGGTTGACACCCTGGGAAGAAGGTGACTCATCCATTGGTTGTGATGAGGATTCCGGGACTGAAAGTTTCTTTTTAAGCGTAGTCCTTTCATCAGCTGGTTTGGATGAAGCAGCCTCAGCAGAGGATGATGGAGTAGGAGCTGCCAACACCAAAGCCTTCGAAAGAGAGGCCGAGCTTTTCTGAGAAATTCGAATAAACCATCAGCACATAGAAAAGTTTCAAGTATAGAATGGTATGCTTGTAAGTAAACTAATTTAATTACCTTTCTCCTGAAAATGAGAGGAGTGTCATCATCATCATCATCCTCCAAAATGAAAGATGCTGAGACTGGCCATTTACGGCTTGGGATACTTTTGATGCAGTAGACTTGGCAGGAAGGGAAGTAGATGGACGAACAGACTGTTTAGCACGAGCAGAAGAGGAAGGACTCCTAATGGACACAGGGGTGACCAAAACAGGGGAAGTGGAAGAAATGTCCGGCTGATCCAGTGAATGGAAAGTGCGATTGACATCAGTTGCAAACAATCTGCGCTGCACTGATGGCCAGAGTTGTTCAAAAAGGAGATGGGTGGCACGGCTAGGATTGAAAGGAGCTATGAAAAGTTACTCGTCAAAAGAATGTTGCGAGCATTTATAGCTTTTGCCTCTGCCTTATTTATGGTGTAGAAGCGATCTATCAAATTTCTTGAATAACAAGGGAGAACAGCCCAAGTTTGGCTGAAACCAAGTTGACGAGCAAAAAATTGGGGAGCATATATTTCAACCCCAGTTTTGGCATTAGTTCCAATCAAAATATCATGGAACAACTCCCTCCCGGTCAAAAACTGAACCCAAACGAGCAGAAAGGTGCTCGCATTGTCCAGGGTAGATGGGGGATGCACATAATCAGGAGTTAAAAAGGGAGGAAAAGGAAAGAAAGAAGGAATTGAATTCAAAGTATAAAAGAATGAAAAAATATCCCTTTTGGACATATGTACAGGGCTCAGTGGGTCAATAGCTAGCCCATAGCAACTAGCAGAATGAAGGGAAAGGGATAGAGCACCAAGTGATGGAAAATAGGCTCTCAACCACATTTGAGTGAACCAAAGAGGCCCACTGCCAGTGGGAGATGCACCATTCTTCAATTGAAATTGGAGAGAAGCTATGCCTCTATAGAGAGCGGTCAAAAAGAAAGAACACAAATTTAGAGGCCTACCACGCGCCAATTCGTGCGCTATGGGTAAATAGCTCATAGAAGGCTTCAGGCTTGGCACACACAGGATATATTTACAAAGCCAAATCTGAAGAAAGGTCACACGCTCAGCATGAGAAGGCTCAGCGCTCGAGTGATTATAACAGCCTTGCAGGCTTGAATAAGACTCGGTGAGTTTTTTGTCAAATTTTGGGGCGACACTAGAAATCAAAATATCAGGGAAAATGGTATCGCCCAAAGGTGGCAAATTTACTAAGGCCCCAACATCCCTTAAAGTGATGGACATGGGACCAAGAGGGGAAACAAAAGTATTATACTCAGAGGACCAAAAACTTAATGCAATATGGAAAAGCGCTGAATCAAAAATAGGGGGTTGAAGAGAGATTTCTAGCAAATCAGAAATCCTAACATTATCAAAAATTGCTTTGGTAGGACCATGGTCCACAAGACGAGCATGCCATCTACAGAAAATAACATCAGATTTAGGCCAAGTGTGAATACCTCTTTCGCGAAGTGGCCTCAGCGGCAAAGAGTTTAGAAACGGAGGGCCTTGAGTACGAGGGAATAGCTGGCCTACCGCTACTTGTTCGACGGCCTCGACGTTATTGAATGAGGGACCTAGATAGAACTCGTTGAGTTCGGCATTAGCTGGTGCAAGGAAGTTAGGAGTTATATATGGCCGATTGAGGAGTTTCTGAAAGTCTTCGAAACTGAAAGAGTCACTAGATTGGGATTGTGAAGCAGCCATTAGGAACGAAATAAAGCTTTGTTGAAATTTGTTTGAGAAACGTAGCAGAGAAGCAAGAAGATGAACAGTAATATTGCGAGAGAGAAGCGCGAAGCAATGAGGCGTGATTTAGTAGTGCGATGAAATGGCGCGTATTTGGGGGTTATAAGGGTTTGCAACGTCGCACCTTTTCAAGCTATGGAAGAAAATAATGATTGAAATTCTTGGGAATTTCAAATGTTGCTGGGAAACACAAAGTGAATATGGCAAAAATTAATAATTTGTATTAATTCTGCCATATTGGGGGATAATTGTTGACATGCTAAAAGTGCAGCCCAATTCAAATAGTCCAAAGAATGAAGCCCAACTGGGCAATTCAGGATAAAGGCCCGAATAGGGTTATTAATGAATGCAGTGGAAGCCCACGAACGCGGTAACACCATCGCCCAAACTTACAAGACGCCCAGGATCTGAGCAAATGAAGTGCCTTGCAGTCGCCTAAAGTTATGACCCTGTTCTCGCCCAAACTTTCGAATCGCCCAGGATCTTAACAAACATGTGATGTTATGGTTATCCAAAAGTGCAATTATCGAAACACTTATTGGGTAATCTTATCACGTTCCACGATTCAAGGATGTTCAGTTGAGGACGATTGAACGACAAAGAGTAATGGCAGCAGTTAGAAACGGCAGTTCCACGATAAGTTGGCCACCATGAAGAAAGTGGGCAGTTATAAAGCAATTAAGCCGTTTCTAAGCGGTTGATCACAAAGAGAGCATCAAAGGAATATAAAAGAAAAAAAAGACATAGAGCAAAAGACTCCGGATCAAATACTCTCAAACAGAGAATATGTAATTTCAATTTCTTAGTTTAGACTTAAAACATTTCTTTTCAGTATTCGTGTGCTTGCGCCCTTTAGAGACATTTCTGTTTAAATTTCAATTGTAAAGTCATCGCCAATAAAACACCCCTTTTTGAGACTTTGTCTCAAGAGGTTTGTCCATTACACAATCGTCTGATCCCTTTTTAATTGTTAGCGACTACCCGCGCGAATCAAATTAAAACCTAAAACTGAATGAAAAAAAATTAATAAACTATCAACGCTTGAGATAAAAGGAAGCGTTAACGGTGTCGTTTTGCCTATCCATATCATTCAATAAAATCCCTAGCAAGCTTTCCCGCCTCTCCCTATCTTAACAATGGCCGATAAGAGAAAGCGCCGCCGGCCCGTCGACGACTCGGACTCTGACTCGGAACTTCCTTTCAAATCCAAACTCAAATCCGACTCGGCCATCCTCCAAACATTGAAAACCCTAAAAGACTCCGTCGCCTCTTCCTCCGAAACAAAACCCCTAACCCTCAGCGACCTCAACCTCTCCACCGCATGCCGCGAAGTGACCGACCGCTCGCTCTCCTCCGTCCAATCCTCCATTGAATCTCTCATACTCTCCTTTGCCCACTCCATTCTCGCCGGCAACGGCTTCTCTTTTTCTGTCCCCTCCCGTTCATCTGCTAACCAACTTTACGTCCCCGAGTTAGACCGCATCGTGTTAAAGGATAAAAGTGCCGTTCGCCCCTTCGCCAATGTATCCAGCGTCCGCAAGGCCACCGTTTCCACTCGCATCCTCCAGCTCATCCACCAGCTCTGTCTTAAAAGCATTCATGTCACCAAGCGTGATCTCTTTTACACCGATGTTAAACTCTTCCAAGACCAAACCCAATCGGATGCAGTTCTGGATGACGTGTCGTGCATTCTTGGTTGCACGCGGTCCAGCCTCAACGTGGTTGCTGCGGAGAAAGGGGTGGTTGTTGGGAGGCTGATATTTAGTGATAATGGTGATATGATTGATTGTACAAAAATGGGGATGGGGGGGAAGGCGATTCCTCCCAATATAGATAGAGTTGGGGATATGCAGAGTGATGCATTGTTTATATTGTTGGTGGAGAAGGATGCGGCTTATATGAGGTTGGCAGAAGATAGGTTTTATAACAGGTTCCCGTGCATAATTGTGACGGCAAAAGGACAGCCGGATGTGGCAACACGATTGTTTCTGAAGAAAATGAAGACAGAGTTGAAGTTGCCGGTGTTAGCTCTAGTGGACAGCGATCCCTATGGGTTGAAGATTTTGTCAGTGTATGGTTGTGGGTCAAAGAATATGTCATATGACAGTGCAAATTTGACTACTCCAGACATAAAGTGGCTGGGTATCCGGCCTAGTGATCTAGATAAATACAAGATTCCGGAGCAGTGTCGGTTGCCAATGACCGAGCAGGATATTAAGACTGGGAAAGACTTGCTGGAGGAAGATTTTGTTAAGAAGAATTCCGGGTGGGTCGAGGAGTTGTCTTTGATGGTGAAGTCGAAGCAGAAGGCTGAGATTCAGGCACTAAGTACATTTGGGTTTCAGTATCTGACTGAGGTGTATTTGCCCCTAAAACTGCAGCAGAAGGATTGGCTCTGAGCGATTTTTGAAGCAACTGTGGATCGGTTTCTGGTATGAATATTAGGAATTTATCCGTTCAGACTGGATATGTGATTTTACTTTACAATAATGCAAAAAATGTTAAGAAGTTATTGTAAGCATTTTGTCATGTTCTCTGTGCTACTACTGGAAATGAAATATGACTCGTGGCTCGTTCCTTGTATTACAATGATTTTTGAAAGTAATTTATTCTGAAATGAACTGCATTCTGTTTGAGCATTGGGGAACATTGTGATTTTTTGTTCAGCTGTATTGTCGAAGTTTATAAGTTATTTGCTTTACATACGAAACCCTGTTTGGCTGTTCCTCTCTAATTTAGGATCACTGCTCTTAATGTAAATTGTTTTGTACATTGGAAGTACCGACCCAAGAAAGAAATGCAGCTAGGGAAGCAAAACAGCATAGGACCAAACTAGAAAAGAGAAACAGAGTTTTTGGAGAAATATGTATATATTCATTCTGCAACTTTTATGTACATTCAGCACAAAACGGAGTTAGCAGGGAACTGCTTGCTCTCAGTCAAATGTACAATTATATTTTTTTCCTGTTCTTTATATAAAAGAATAAAGAATGGCTGCTACATATTTGAGGATGTCGTTGTAAGAAATATGGAAAGTACTTTCAGTGTGTAACTTGCTCATTTTATTGTTGCTGCCGTCTTCCTTTGCAACCAATGATGCAATGATTCCTTGGTTATCTTTAGCCTTTGTAGAACTACAGGTCTTCTAGTAGGAGATTCCAATTGTGGAGACGGGCCACTTCTTTTGAGATCTTCCAGTTTCAAATTTGAACAGACAGGATTTTCCACATCACTCTTTTTGTTATTTCCAATCCTGGATCCTCTTGAAATTACTTGAAGCCCTAAATCATACTGCAAGAGTTTAATGACAGCTTCTTTGACTCCAATCTCATCTTTGCCTACACATGCACCTATTTCCTGGACGCTTAATATGAGCAGCATATCGTCTTTTATTGAATCTCCTGCAACCAAAATAAGGCTGAAAGTTAAATATGCTGCAACTATTTTCTAAAAAGTTTTCAGTTATGTGTATGTAAGGTTTCGGAAACATGATATTTGGCTGAAAAGGCCTGCAGAAGTCCCATATAAGTACTAAACTCTTAAGGATCAAAATTTGTCACCTGTTGAGTACTTTTCTTTGATCATTCGCAGAACTGCAAGAACAACAATCCGTGCTTCTACCTGTCGATGAATTATATGAAACATTTTGTGAAATCAAGCCAGACTTTGTGAATGATAAATGATGAAGCTATGTACTCTCCCTTACAATTTTCAATATTAGTCATTCAGTAACATGATGGCCTTCTTCTAACTAACTTGATAATAAACGAAGAATTCTAGAAAACGTAGCAAAAATAGACTATCTATTTCAATTCCTAATCATGAATTGAGAAGCTAAGTTACTATTTAACATTTGAATTAATAGTTGGGACTCTTCTACAGAAACTTCTAAGGCTATAGTAGATATACCTTTGTGAGACCCTGGAGATCAATGGATAAGCGTTCGACATTGCTTTCTTGTAAGTGTTCAGCGACTTTCTCAAGCAGTAGACTGTGAGGCCCGAAATCAGTTCTGCGAGAAGTAAATCGACCTTCATTGTGGCTGCTATCTTGTATGACGCCCTCACACCACTCCTCAATTAGTTGCTTGAGATAATAATCATTGGGTTTGTACCTGCAAATTGTTTGAGTTGTTATTTGGCCGAGTTACATGCATCCAAAGGGAAGCAACAGCGAGAGGAAAATAAATGTATTGTCATCATTTCGAGAAAGAAAATGTACGGGCATTACTGGCTACAAAAATTCCACTAACCCTGCTTTTCGCATATCTTGATATACAGCAAGGCATTTCTGTACTTCCTGCAATGAACCATATCTCCTTCGAGCTCTAAGAAGCGTGTTGTAAGTCACCTGAAATTAATCTCTAGATGGCTTACTAACCTAAAATCTTGATGTATGTAAACCTCTTTAAATGAGTTTATCTTAGTACATTGTCAAGCACTTAGGCTAGATAGAAAAGGTAAAGGAAAGCCAAAACATTGTCAAATTAAACGCCCTCACCAAATTTGGTCTTATTTGATACTTTTTCATTTCTGCAAACAATGAAAATGCAAGCTTCATATCTTTATGTTCCACACAGACCTGTTGATTAAAGAGTAAGATACATCTGACATTAATTCAGTTTAAGAGAACATACTTCGCAGACTCGGATTTGGTACTTGCTATGACAAGCCAGTGTATAAAACAAAGACATTAGAAAATGAACTCTTCTAACCTTAATCGCTGTAGTATATGTAACCACATCAGGTTGAATACCTCCCTCACGCATGGATCTCAAGATCTGCACTGCAAGAAGAAAGGTAATTATAGGATGTATAACCTTACTCAAGTTTTCCTAAGTTCCAATGTTGTCATTTGTTAACCTGGATAACGTTCTAGAATTCAAGTCATCACACTTATTCAGCATACGCCAGCATATAGAACGTGAGATATTCTTGAAGCATCACCCACCCACTCCCACCTTTATATATATATAGTTAAAATACAGTAGTCCTTTGACTAATTTAGCATTTATAAGTTTATAGAAATTATCATAATATTTGCAACATCTTCGATAAAATTTTCAAGCTAGTCTGAACTTGAGAAAATCAGATTCCAATTGTTTGAAAGGCAACTATTATGTCCATCAAACGCTTAACAAGGAACTTTCCTCACTAGACAATTTAAACTATAACTCGCCTTATTTTTCTAGCCATACTTTTTTAGACTCCAATGATTCCGTTACTTCCAAATGCGTTTCTCACTCTATGTCTACCTTCCAAGATTTTGAATATTTAAATTATGTTATTGACAAGCAAGTTCCAGTACCGTATCAACTGAAGATATGCCAGAATTGTTCATCTTCATAATAGAATATAATAGGATTAATTTTTTTTTTCATTTGATGAAATGAATTGCTGTTGGAATGTCTGCAATAGATCCAATAAGCAAGTTAATGATCACATGTTATTTCATCAATCAGGTTCCCACAGATATAGACAGTAGATTGCATTACCTTCATAGCACCCTCTACATTCCCTGAGCTTCCGCAAATATCTATCAAAATTGACCAGCTTATGTGATTAGGAGAAAGACCTAGAGTTTTCATCTCATCCATCAAATGTTTGGCACGGTAGTAATCAGAGCCACAAGCTTTCAACAAAATATTATACGTTGAAGTAGTGGGTCTAAATGGGACCTTCATGGTTAAACGTGACTGGCATGAACTGGCCAAACCAAATGATCTAGAAGCATTGCAAGTTTGACTTGTTAGTTCAGAAACTACATCTTTTGCTGTATTGCCTCCTTTCCAGGATTGAAATAGTCGAAATGCCCGATCATATTGGCAAGCCTCGACACAAGCATGAAGAAGGTTGTTGAAACACTGTGTATTAGGTTTGCCACCATCTTGAAGCATTT